>NC_056739.1:1173272978-1173347978 GCF_019279795.1 Protopterus annectens | reverse complement strand
ATACATGATTTCACTCTGCTGTCTGCAATCTGTGGCTTCTGTTTCAAGTACATGAGGTACTTACACGTTTGCATTCTGCACTTTCTCCAGGCAACCTTCCGGTCAGTTGTAAACAATTACAGGATTACAGATGTTTAAAAAAACATCGAGGAACAGGTCAGCTGTGATTCGTTGGTTAAAACAGAGAACATTGCAATGCAGTAATTGCCAAAAAAAAATAAAAAAAATAAGACATTGTGAAAGTGATACGAAGCAGACGAACGACATGAAGCAGAAGCAGGTTATTACTGCATGCGGTCAGTGAGACCTGCAATTGACATCCATTCTGTAAAGACATTATCTGTATAACTTCATCCTGTCTGTATTTTGATCTATTTACAGCATTTAGCCTAACTGAAGAGGAGATAATCACTTCAGTCTGGCTGTCATAAAGCTATTTTGGGTTCTAATGAATTTAAGACAAAATGGTGCTTGCGAAATACGCATTTCACAACTGCGTAAATCTGGTTGCAATAATACATAAGTACCTCATTGGTTAATGTCAAATTCTTGCTTGAATGGGAGCTGAGCTGCAGTAGTTGTGTTTGAACTTGAAGTGTATAGTCAATACAAGGAGAAATCATGATATAGCTGTCAAGTAGAAATTAAGCTGGTGATCATTCAGTGCATCCAAAATGATGTTACAGAAGACAAGTATGGATAGGAGCAATATATTTTCTTCTGCCTTAGTTCAGTTTTTCACATTCCTGTCTATATGTAATATTAATTATGCTGCACAGAATGTTAGGCACTGAACAGTGCAACATATTCCACATGTAAACATGGTTGTTACTCTGTTAAAGTGTATTACCAACATTACCAACAATACTGCTAAATTCTGTATGAGCAAGATTCTTCTGTTTCTAAGTACACAATGACTAAAATATTGTTTTGTAGTTTGTACTCCCACAGTGGTGGTGCTGCGGTAGCGTTGTCGCCTCACAGTAAGACACTGTCCAGTTCGATTCTCAACTAGAGCATCTTCTGCATGGAGACATGCGTGAATGGGTGTACCTCCGTTGAAGGTTGTGCATCAGGGCTGGTAACTCGGCACGTAAAAATCAACTACCAATCATTAGCGGACCGGAATTCCACTCTAGCGACCCCTAACCGGGAAAAGCCGAAAAACGCAACAAGTTTAATGCTTGTACTGTAGAAAATTTGCATTGCTTCAATTAACTTTCACAAATGTAGGCTGGCCTGACTTGTATGAAGGATTTTATACTGTTTACAAACTAGTAGAATGACATTTGACAGAGGTGTTAGAAGCTGCGTATGGACTAAGCACAGACTGATTTTTAAATGAGCCTATTGATTTTGTTTATTTTCAGGAAGGCATATGGAGTGCATCAGAGAATAAAAGTAGACAACATGATTTTTCTCCTAATTGTTACATGACTATACAGAAATCATTTTGATGGAACATGCACGTGAGTTTAACATTATTAGATACATTTGGCTAATAAGCATGGGTGATAAGGACAAAAAGGCAATTAGTAGAGCATGATTTATTTTTTTTATTATTCTTTGCTGAGCAGAGAGTGGACAAGGGCTAAAACAGTAATTTAATGGCAAGACAATTCAGATGTGTTTCTACTGCAGCACCTGTTTAAAAGACTAGTTTATTTAGTTCATGTCTTCTTGATAATGTTTTTTTAAATAACTTTCTCTGTAGTATGAATTATATTTCATTTCTTGGTTTTAAACATGAGGCTGTAGAGCATGGCATGCTAGTCGCTGTAAACTGGGTTCTTAAAATACTTGTCATGTTGGGGTAAAAATAAAAAAAAATAATGACTACAGTTTGCATGATGCCAGCATAATCAGCTTTGTTTCTGATGATAACTGGTCTATCAGTTGCCCTGCCTGATTGAAGGCTTTCTATGCTACATTTAATGAAAGAAATCAAAGTGTACTTTATAAATGATAGATGATTCTGTTGTTGGCATCAAATTTCTTGGTCTCCCTGGAAGTAGTATTTGCTTCTGAACTTCTTTATGTTGACAAATGCCAATTATACAATGACCCCCCCTTAATATTCAAAAACGTGCATGCTGATTGGCAGCGTGCACATTGTAAATTTGACTTATAGTAATGGAAAAAGGTCCGGTCGCCCGGACTTTTTCCATTACTATAACTCTTTTTTTACAGCAATGGAGAACGCAAGATCTCCATTGCTTCACACTGTCTCACTATGTTAAACGAGTTTAACAGCGAGACAGCTTTAAAAAAAGCAACGGAGATTCTCCGTTGATTTTTTAAAGCTGTCTCGCTATGTTAAACTCCTTTAACATAGCGAGACAGTTTGTAAAAAGCAACAGAGATCTTGCTTTCTCAGTTGCTTTTTTCAAAACTGTCTCGCTATGTTAAATGAGTTTAACATAGCGAGACAGCTTTATAAAAAGCAACGGAGATTCTCTGTTGCTTTTTTTAAAGTTGTCTCGCTATGTTAAACCCATTTAACATAGTGAAACAGTTTGTAAAAAGCAATGGAGATCTTGCTTTCTCCGTTGCTGTTGCCCACAGCTCTGATGTACTGCGTGGGCATATGCATGCACAGTACATCAGAACTGGTGCAGAATACCAGACAGCTGCAGAAGGGCAGCAAGGTGGCATTATACAATGCCATTATTTAAGAAAAGTAATAATTTTTTTTCTTAAATAATGTCATCATATAATGGCAATAACCCACTTATGGGTGTGGATAATGCTGGATTTACCCACGGTTGGCTTTGTTTGGCCACTCTGGCTTCACCCTCGTGACCAAACCACACCAACCGTGGGTAATCAATTACACCAGGCGTGGGTTATTGCTATAATATCTGTAACTGCAAGTGTAAATGGTAGATTAAAATAATAGACCAGGATAAACACCCTGTAGCACCAGTGTTAACAAGTTGCAAAGCTACACAGTTTTCTTGGCATTCTAACACGGAATATCAGATTTGGGATTTCTTGATCATTAATGTTATAGTCTTTTTTTTTCTTACTTTCCTGACAGGATTTATTGTAAATCTGAACAAATGTATTAACTGTAATTAATGATAAATACAACTGATGTATTTAAAATTTATGCAGGTATCACTTCCTCTCCATTCCCACAGTTTTGCAGTCTGCCTACCCAGCACTTGAATATCTTGCAATAGAAGAAGCTGTGATTTTTGGCACTCTTCTCAAAATGTTGCCTAACTTTGTAATTGACATTTTCAGATTTATGGAATTATATTCTGTGATTACCATAGAAACAGTATTTTTTTTTCAAAACCACTTCATTATTTCATCTTAAATGGTCAATTAACCCAAAAGACACCCTAAAAATGTAAAATCCTGAGTACATTATTGTACTGCACTACACTTATGTTTTTAACCTTCAACTACTCCAACCATGCTGTTTTCCCAAAGTTTCCATTGCACAGAACAGTTGAAGTAATGCACACTTGTAGTAAACCCTTGGAACCAATCACAGCTGAATCGGTGTAGATCAGTTGTTATGACAATATTACTGCTATCCATAGGCACAGTCAATATTTATGCATAGCTGTAAACTGGCAATGCTGACTGATGCAACAAAACTTTAGCCACCTAAGTCAAGGTCATTTCTACTGCCTGCATGTAAGTTTTGCATAAGATCTTGTCCTTCTAAAATAGCATGTTGTGCCTGTATGTGAATAAAAGGCAGCACAAAAAAAAAAGCTTACTGACACATTTCAGGTTTGATCTTTATTACCCACTCTTATATGGCAACAGCTGATTCTTCAATGACCATGCTGTATCTATTGTTGATGCATTAAATCAGTTCTATGTCACGCACATTAGTATCTTTTAAATACATAGCCCCAGTAAAACTCTATAGGATAAAATACCAGTTCTCACCACAGATGACAAATGAAATTAAAACAATATTGGCTATACATGATTGTCTCCAGAAACACTTCCTAAAGGATGGACTTACTTCACTAAACAGAAATATAAGGAAATGTACTTTTAAAACCAAAATTGTTCAGCCAGTCTAAGAGAATATTGGAAAGCTCTAAACTATCTCTCTATATTGGCTTCATAACTACCCTATCCCCTTTCCCAATGTCATAAGTGAAGCTACTGATGAAATTTTCAAGACTCGCTACCACCACATCATTTGGGATCAGTTCAGCCTAACTGGAAACCCATACTTAACTAGTACGCCCCTAGGTAGCATTGCTCTCAGCATACAATAAATAGACATTTTTGCTTCATCTAAAATCTCTAATGTTCCCTCTCTAGATGGTATCCTACCTGCCAATCTTAAGCTTCAGGCTGATATTTTATCTCTTTCTGTTAAAATTCATTAGCAGAAACATTGGACATGGTTTAGTGCCCACAAAATGGAAAAAATGTTATAGTTCTGGCATTACAAAACAGTCGCACCTTAAGTCTTCTAAGCAACTATTGATTCATTGGCCATTTCCTTTCCCCTAGCTAAGTTGAAGCAACCATTAGTATACAAACAACTGCAAATGTTCCATGAGGCTAAGAACCTAATGCATATCGACAGCATGATTTCTATGCATAATATGATTTTAAAACTGCCCTCTTCTCCTTAATGGAATACAGATATGATAAAATAAACAGTGAAATGTGATATAAGCTGGTTTATTCTTCACAGCAGCATTTAATATAGCTAACTAAAACACGATGTTTTCAAAAAAAATATCACAGCTAGTCCTTAGCAACAGCATACTCTCTTGGTTTGAAAGTTGCCACTGACACAGGTTACACTTCTTCAGATGGCCTGGCTATCTCTCAAAATCATATTACCTCCTAGAAGATATACACATGGCTCAGTGCTGAGCTTTCTACCTCACAGCATTTACGCATGTGACATACAAGATTTATTTACTTATTGTTATTTATTGTAAGCAGATACATGGAATGGACCACATGGACCCATTTTCAGCCCTTCTCTATTTACACTAATCTAAAGTTAGAAATAAAAGGAAAATATGGACAAGCACAAACAATATGCGAGTAAAACAGAAGCTACACAACCAGTATAAAGTATTACTAAGGATATCTCCAAATACTCAGATCAAACCGCTTACATTAGTTAACCGAGGTTAGCGTGGAAGTGTCAGTGGTGAGAAGTGAGGTTAGAGAGTAAGCTTGGAGCACAACATAGAGAATCATGGGTGGGTCACCAATCATAATCTGCTTATTATGTGTTTGAGACATGGAGGCCAAGAAATTTACCTAGAGAAGATGACAGGGAATCCCATCACCTGACCAGTAGGATAAGCCTCTTTCAGAGCAGATGAAGGCAGTGCATGATGAGCCTATCCCTCCATCTAGTTTCTACTTTTTTATGATTCTGATTGAGAGCTCTTGTTCTAGTGTTGGCTGCACTATTTGACTTACAGAAAAAAGGTCACAGTTAGCATGATCTCTAAGGGCACAGTAAGCAAGGCACAGATTTTGCCCCCCCCCCCCCACCCTCAGTAGCCAATGCAACACTGAGTAAAGGGGTAAGGATCATTTGTATTAGGAACCTCTGTGTTTTTTTCAAGTTTTTAGTAATATCAAAGCAAAAAAAAAAAAACATTATATTCTATAATGGATCTCACCAGGGGAGACTATAAGGGTGGACTGATTTATCTGGTCTTAGAACCGATGCTTTTGGCAAATAGTTGTGAGATATAAAAAGATTTCCTAACCACAGTTGTTTTACTGTTCCAGCTGTTAATTTGTTTTAATTCACTTTGAATGATATAAATATCTTAGATAGACTTGACAACTGCGCCCAGCTTGCAGTCATAAGCAAATTTGATTAATCAGAAATCAGTGTTATCAGTTTTATGGTCAGTTAAATAAATACCAGACTATAATGGGGTCCAACACAGATCCCTGTGGGGAGACCACTAGCCACCTTCTCTCTGACAGAGGAGGCAACACCAATTTTGGCGATGTGTATATGTTTTTGAGACACTTTACTATCTGTTTTACCACATAAGACTCAGTATGCAATGCCATAACTTTATTTATAATTCTGTCATGTGTTATGGAGTCAAATGCCTTGGCCAAGTCAAGATAAGCAACGTGGGCAGTGTGTTCACTATCCATTACCTGCATGACCTTTTCAAATAAGCTTATGAGATTTAGCCAGCATGGCCTACCCTTTACAAAGCCAGATTGCTGTAAGTCAAGTTTAATCAATGTTTTGATGTCATGTTTTATGAGATCAGTAATGCTCTCTATGATTTTACAGAAAGGACTGGTAAGGCTGATGGTTTCAAAGGTCCATGATGGGTCTACCCTTTTGGAGGGGCATCACTACTGTATTGCCCCAGGATTCAGGGACATAATATGCAAGTATGCTTAGGTTAAACACTTTAAGGAGGGGGATTAGTGAGTGCATGTTTAATGTTGTTTATTAAGAAGACTAGAATATTGTAGGGATCCATGGAAGAATTGTTTTTGGTTCTTGAGAGCGTGTTAAGGATATGATCCTTGATGATAGTAGATGACAAGGTGATAGCTGGAGCTGGATGATAGTTTCAGGGGAGAAGTCAGCCTTGAACTTGTTTGTTACTATGTTAGAGCTGTCTCTTGGGTTTGAGGAGAGGTAGTTTTATGAAAAAATATGGAGCAGAGTTATGAATTATTTCTTAATTTTTAAATTTAACTGAAGAAGGTCTTGGCTTCATTTGCTAGCCTGAGTTAATGGGTTGCTTTGCTGGTCTTTATGGTTGCCTTCAGTTTCTCAGTGAGTTTTTTTTATATCGTCTTCATGCACAGGGGTTCTGACCATATACTGATAATTTTTTTTCTTTCTATTATACAGGTTGTTTATACTGACCGACGACCATGGTGGCTTGTGTTTGAATTTACTGTAAAACTTTGTTGTAGTAGGGGCTGCTATACTGATGAATTTATCTAAAAAGGCATAAAGATCTTTAGTTTAGGCAGTTAATATATCCCAGGTCAACTGTGGAGTTTTGTGGAAGAATTTAGAGAATGTATCCTTCTGCGGGTCCTTCAAGGGATTTTCTGCCAGGTCATTTACTCTCATTTATTTTATTTATTTTACATTTGTTAACCAGGAAATTCCGACTGGACCAGGTCCATTTTTAGCGGAGGCCCGGGGAAAAAAGCTCCGGCATCAAGTTATACAAATACACTACATCCAGCATAATACACAAAACTGGTTACATCATGTATGCTGAGCATAGTAATATAACAAGAAATTAATAAAACACTCCAGGTAAAAGAAGATGGTACTAAGAAGATGCGATTTGAGGGAGTTTTTGAATATGGATGTGGAGGGGGCAGTGGACATGGATAGGGGAAGAGAGTTACAATTTCTGGCAAGAGTGTGGGAGTAGAGTGCTTTCCCTGCACTATTGTTAGCCTTGGTGATAGAGAGGACAGATTTTTTGCTAGATCTTAGGTACCAGTTTGCAGTATAGACAGTAAGTTGGTTGGATAATGAGGGTTTTTTTCAGGATATTTGAGAATATTGTAGGCTGTGCCCAGCTGGTGATAGTTAAGTAGCTGTGGTAGCTCAAGCCATTTTAGTTCTTTTAGTGCAGTACAGTGATGGGTTCTATAGGTTGGGTTAGTAGCAAACTTGGCTAATTTTACTGTAGCATAGGTTCATAGGTAGGTACTAGGCTATCTGCCCTAGGGCATTTATAAGCCTAGCCAGAATGTGTTGGTTTTTGCCTCCTTTTTAGACTAGATTCCTGAGCCTCTGTCCAGCAGAGCCATAGAATTGATCCCAGGAGTAAATTTACGATTTCCCATCCACTCATCAAGATTTCCCTTGAAGAGGGTCAGCGAGGGGCTCTGCCTAACATGGACTGGGATTCTATTCCAGAGCGAGGGAAGCCTTTGGGATATGAATCAATCCCTCCAGCATGTCCTATTTATTGTTGTGCTAAGGTTTAAATCCCTGGAGCATGTAGCTCTAATGGATTTGGTTTTCTTGAGGTGGAGCGTGTCCAACAATTCCGGGTAGACATGGCCTTGTACGTCAGGCAGAGATCGCCTCAGAGTAGGTGGTAAACAACTGAGTAGAGCTGGAGTTTCTTTTACTCGAGCTGCATAGGGTATCTGTTTGAGGCCCACTGTCCTCTTGGTGAGGTATTTCTGAGGTCTCTCCAGCTGTTGCAGGTGTCGGGTAAGGTACATCCCAAATGGGGCATTGTACTCAATTATGGGCCTGATGAGCAATGAGTAGAGGGGCACAATGACCTCTCTTGATCTAGATGTGAACCCTTTTGTGATTAGGTGAGCTATATAGAAGGTTTTTATAACCATTTTGGCAATGTGATTGTCAAAGGAGAGGTTACTATCTACTTGGGCCCCAGATCTCTAACTACTTCTTCCGTACTTATGTGGTAATTTGTGGGCGCTTTATTTTTCCCAAAGGGGATGACTATGCACTTTTTGGCATTTAGCTTGAGGCCATGGTTCTGACACCAGGTATCCGTCTCCGTAAGGCCCTCTGGAGGATGCTTGTGTCAGCCGGTGAGTCGATTATGGCTCCCAGTTTGCAATCATCTGCGAACTTGGTAAGCCACAGTCCTCCCGTGTTTGCCTGTACCTCAGAGAAGTATATACCGAACAAGAGGGGACCCAGGACTGAGCCCTGTGCGATGCCACTTGTAACCAGTTTAGAGTCGGACATGGCACCCACGACTCTGACCATGTGAGTTCTTTCCATGAGCCAGTTTGCAACCCATCTTTTGACATATGGGTTAATATTTAAGCTGGTAAGCTTCTTTATGATGCCAGAGTGGGGTATTGTGTCGAAGGCCTTTGCGAGGTCCAGGTAGGCTGTGTGGACTACCTTTCCCTCATCTATGGCTTTGGTTACTATTTTGAAGAAGTCAACTAGGTTTAAGAGACAAGATCTCCCTTTAACAAAGCCAAATTGGGTAGGGTCCAGTGTTTGGAGGTTCCCAATGTCTTTGTTTATGAGATCCATGATGATGCGCTCCATAGCCTTGCAGACCAGGCTAGTCAGGCTTATAGGGCGATAGTTCCCGGGATCCGTTGTGGTGCCACCTTTGTGGAGCAGGATCACTGTTGTTGTACGCCATTCTTTGGGTACATAACCTGTGGTAAGGCTGAGTTGGAAGAGTGAATTTATGTGAGGGTTTAGTTTATTTTGGAGCTCGTGTAAGATGCAGCCCGGGATACCATCTGGTCCCATTGATGCTGTGTTTTTTACTTTGGAGAGGGCTGCTTTCACCTGTGAGTCTGAGATGTCTCGGGGACTGCATTCTTCTGGGATAGACACTGGCCCTTTTGGGGGGGAAGGGGGGTAAAGTTTGCACTGAATCTGTCCACCAGGATGTTGGCAATGTCAGAGGGTTCAGTGTATTTTGTGCCATTTTGCACCAGCTCAGAGCAGATCTGAGAGTTGCCACCCAGAATCTTGACATAGCTAAAGAACGCCTTGTGATTATCTTTAGTCTAGGTCATATTGTCTGATTTGGATACTATAATCATGTCATACTCATACCTGCTGATGGACATGGTCTAAAGAGCCCATGATAAGTCAGTAATCCTGACTCATGACAGGTGGCTAACTGTAACCCTATCATATTCCAGCCTGATGAGCATGGAGTCTGTGCGTCTAACAATAGAATTACCAATTACCAGTATGTTTCCAAAAGCAGGTTTAGGTATGCTAGACATGGGGATGGTATGTTGTTGATGATAAGTTGATGAGAACATGTGTGTAGTATGTGTATCGGGGGGGGGGGTCGCTGACGCCTAATCTTAAACAGTTGTAGCAGGCTTAAGTGGTGATTTTGTAATGGCATCAGTATTTGATAGCTTTGTATTGTATGTGTGAGGATGTTGCATTTGTATGGAAGAGATAGCTCCATATTTGCTAGGTATTTATACCTCTCACAGACAGAATTGACTAGGCTGAGCAAGAGTTCATTTTCAGTGAGCATGAGGCAGGTAGTACACTGCTTTAAGACACTAACTGTATTAGAAGGATGGCTGTACAAGGGGAACAAGCTTGCTCTCTCTGCATGATGTCCATTGCTACTTTTGAAAGAACTTCAAAATGGGATAAGGACGGTACCAAAGGAATGTTAAACGAAAGAGGTTGCTGGGTTTCACTGACTATTTTCAGCACCACCACAGACTAGAATAGCCAGCAGCAAATCAATACAAATCAGCCCAATAAGGCTTGGCCAAGAGCACTTTGGTCTCACTCTTTGGCATTGTTGAAAGTATAAAAGGTCTTTTTTAGCAGTACCTTTCTGTTGAGGCCTTTGCTGTGAGATCCATTACCTCCATGGGAATTGTACTTTGTTCTGTAATAACTGTCTGAAGCCCCCTTGAGTCTACTAGCACAACAGAATTAAAGCTAATTTCTTGGAAAAACATATTCCTTTTAGCTATTGTTTTAGCCAGGATTTCTTAACTTCCTTATATTTTTTCTCAAAGACAAAAGTTCCACTTTTTCCACTTAGAACCAGTCTTATTTTTATGCCTAAGGTTTCACCAAAGTCAATTTTAAATCAGTGCATACATTTGCCTGTTTTCTTTCTATTGTATTCTAATCCTAAGGAGTACTTGTTACTCTATGTGCATGTTCACCACTGTTTTGATGTATTATGTGAAAAGACCTACATCTATTCACAAAGACCTCTATCTTTTTCTTCCACATATCTGGACCACAGCAGGGGAGAATCAAGAATAGTGCAGAGGTCAGTATGAGGAGTCATGGAAGGCTGTTGGAGTGGATCGTGGATATAAAGAGGTAGGTTATATATTACACTACATCTTGAATTGTAGATGATGCTTTTATAGTACTTCAGGGATCTGAAGTGGAGGGGTACTTCTGCAATTCATCATAGTTTGGATGTTGAAGAGACTTTAAAGGTCTTTAATCTGTGAAACTTTGCCTGGAGAAAGCACAAGCTTTACACTTAGGATTCTTCTCCCTCAGATGCAGTGATCGCATAAGTGACTACATTTAAGGAGGGTTACAGGGGCTCTCCTACTCCGTGGGGAAAGTGGATGCTTGCCTGTCACAGAAAAGTGAAAAAATAAATAAATCTGATTTTTGTGGATCCGTTATCAGTGTCTTTTCCGACAATCTATCTTTTGGTACTAACTTGTCATTTACAAGACCGTCTATAGCCATTGTGAACAAGGAAGATCCAGGAAACATGAGAAGGAGTGTTGTTCCCAATAAATGGATTGTGCTTTAAGACCATGATGTACTTTTTTCAGATACAATAAATATCTTCCCTTTACCATTATTTAAGGGTGTTGCTTCCATACCAACCAACCCTGATTTATGTAATAAATCCCAGCATTTCAATCTGTAGACAAAGTGCCCCTGTCCTTTGACCTCTTTTATTTTCCTTGTTCTTTAGCTCACTTATTGACATCCATGAAGCCAAAACTTATCTGTATGCAGATTTATTGGTTGTCTCTTACACTGACCAATCACCTTCTGTTACTCAGCGGCACATTATCATCTTGTAAGCATACTGCATGTTTGGATCAATACCGCAGAACTCTTAATGCTGACAAAACTAAAACTATACCCATAGGTACATAAGCTAAACTTATAAAAGTCCTTCATAAACAACATAAAGCAAATAAATATGACTGTTAATAGACCAAAACCTCTCACAAGCCACTTGGAAAATATCCAGTACAAACTTTCTACATTTGTGTTGCAACCTAAATAGTTGTCCATTAACCAAGGAAGTAAAAGTATTACTGGTTAAAACGATCTGATTCCAATCAATTGAATATGGCTTTTTTATGCTAACAGGATAATAGAGGAAGGCATGAGTCAGTTTAAATGTGCATGAGTCTTCCAGTGCACAAAGTATATATGTATGTTAAGTATGATATGTTACTACCTCAAGTCTCTAAACTCCATTCTACAAGATCCTAATTAACGTGGTTGCACTTTTCAGAAATGCAGCTGTTTGTGACATTTATACAGCAACCGCACTGTCTTTGCCTCATTCAAGCCCACAGTGCCTTTTTTGTATACTTCTAGTTCACACCCGTAGCTCCTTATAGCATCCAGAGCTATTTTGGGTCTGGCTTCATTTACTAAGTGACTTACTAGCTAATAATGGGAAATATTTGAAAGTGCAAGAAATTATTAACAAAATGACACTAAGTTTTTTGTTGTAGGAAATATTGCAGTAGAGAAATGAATTACTGTTCATCACTTATTATTCATATTTTCATAGTTATGTTCATATTTTCATAAGTGAAAACCTTACAAATTATTTAGGGGTATGATGTGATATGTCATGGCGAGAGATAGACAAAGTCATTATCTGTGTCCTTTTATATCACACTATACCTGATATATTGCTAACTGCTTACTAATAATTATGAAAATAAAGAATATTTCTGTGAAGCCCCAACACTGGACCAGTAATCAATGAGCCTCAATCCTCACCACTAGCACCAGTGGGTGACATAGATTGGGAGGATGACAAGTACACACACAGTATTTCCAGATGCAGCTCTCTGTATCAAGTGCAATTTCCCTCCACAGTCAGTCTGGGGCTGGTTTCTCCCTCTTTCTCCAGAGCTTCAATAAGACTCCCCACCGGCACAGCTATAGGGTTGAGATCTCAGCTGATTGGCCAAGCCAAGACCTCCAGCACCCTCTCTGTCCATCCAGTGCTTCATGTCCCTACCCGAGTAGCTCACACACACACACACACACACACACACACACACACACACACACACACACACACACACACTCTTTGAGATTTGATTTATACACGCAAACACACACACACACACACACACACACACACACACACACACACACACACACACACACACACACACACATACACACAAACACGCATATGCGCGTGCATGCACACACACACACACACACACACACACACACACACACACACACACACACACACACACACCTGGGAAAGGCTGGAACAGGTTTACTAGCTATGCCCCTTCTACCCAGACTATAAGGTAGTTATCACTGCCACCAGCCACGTCCTTATCAGCTACTTTAAGACCCTTAATAAAGGAATAAAGGGTTTCCAGCCTTACTGTGTAATGTTGCTATCAATACAAATGGTAGTTTGACCAAGTGCAAGGCTATTAGGAGTGGTCCACAGTGTCACCATATAAATATGCAAGTACTCTCAGAACTTAAATATGTCTCACAAATATCAGCCATGACGAAAGGTTTAAATATATTTAATAATAAATAAAAGAACAAGAAAATACTCAGTATGTGATCACAGTAACATCAGAGTTTAAAATCACAGGGAATATTTAAAATAACATTGCAGGGCAGTCTCAAATAAATAGAGAAATCTAAGCTGTAGTCCACTATATTCCTGACTGTGTCTAACAGAAATTACTGTACCCTAGTTAACTTACTTACAGAACAAGCAAGCAGATGTGGTGAGAGGATGTACTTGTCAGGTCAAAGACAAATACAAAATGTCTAGTCTCTCTCTCTCTCTTAGAGGGTTCTTATATTAATATCCCAAATATTACTTCTGGGATAGCTTGCAGAATGACATCACTTCTTGTCATCTGACTGTATCCCAGGTGAAACCCCCCACTGATGCAGTTGATAGCATTCAGCATCTACCTGTGAAAATTCATAGACCTCAGATCTTTTGTCAAATGGTGGAAGTCTTAAAATAACTTATATTCCTCCACATTTAAAGACAATACAAAAAATGTCTAGTTCTAGACATTATTTCTCCTGTTGCACTGCAACTGAAAGATAACATCTCTTTTTATGGCCCAGCCATAAAGTAATTCAATCTCAACTATTCTTCTGAAGTTAACTTCTTGTGTTGCAGTTTCCATTGTTAAAATATATACATCTAAACAGTTAAATAATGTATATACATTTCTGTTCAGTACTTTACAAAATATCTTTTCAGCACACGTCTGTATAATATGACATACAGTTCTAATATATCTGTAACACAAGCATCTTACGTGAAGCATGTTGACATTCATAAATGACACATAACCATTTACAAAATTCCCGACAGCTGTGCTGGCAGTATCTCCCTTTTGTTACACATCTATATAAATCATGTTAAATATTCACAAATAGCATGTAATTATTTACAAAATTCCAGCTAGCTGGGCTGGCAGTATCGCCTTTCATGACAACGTCCATTTGTACTTAATACTTCAGAACACAACTGACCTGCAAACTGTTGCATGACATCAGGTACCTTAGATGTTGTTAAAAAAAGCTGCCTTTCAAATTTGACATGTAAGTTGCACATCTTGAGAAATATTCATTGTTATTTATTCTGCTAATTGTGCAATTAAGCCTATGTTTTCATAGTTATGTAAATATCTCAATAAACATGCACAAATAGATGAATTTCTTGTTGTCATGTGGAAGCTTATGTCTGCTTAACAAGAATGCTCTAACAATATATGTCTAGGATGTACATTTTCCAAGATATGATAAACTGTGAAAGCTTAGCTAAAATATAATTTTGGATATGCATGCATTATAATACATTATAGTATTTATGGAAAGACTATGGGCAGGATTCACGAAGGCTTGCACGGAGTGTAAGAGACGTGTAACATTCCATGCAAGCCTCGCGCTCTAGGAACAGCCCAAAACTCTGTGTAAGAGACCAGCTAAAACGTCTCTTACACGGACTGGGCGTGGATATGCTAACTACCTCACTTGCAGCCGAAAGGTATGCAAATGAGGTATATTAGCGATCCACGAAGCAGAAACCAGCCCGTGTAAGAGCCGTTTTAGCTGCAGAAATGTACTCAGTTGACAACTGAGTACGTTTCTGCAAAAATCACAATGGAGCCATGTCAGCTCCAAATAAAGGGTGCGTATGTGTCAGGCAGCATTCCAATGGCCAAATATGTGGCCATTGGCAAGGTAACCCGATGCAAATATAAAAAATATATAATTCTTTTTTTGTTTAAACGTAGCGCAGCCCCGCGCAAATGGACTGCGCTGTATAAAACATAAAAATGAAGGTTATAAACCCACACATGTGGGATTTATGCAATACATGGAATGACAATGCAGGGACCAGCAGACCAAAAACAACATGGCCACCGTGTAGTGGTTGCTAAGGGGGAAGCTGAGTCTAAGACATGTAACTAAGCATTAGTAGGCAATCTCATGTAAATGAGGGTTAGGATACTGAATCCCACAGTCACATAGCAAATGAGCACAATAGAGTAGGAGATAGGTGACATCACAGGGGGGAATGGTAGAAAGAAATGCAGTTCATTGGAGGTCAGTGTAACATGACAGATGACAGACACAGATCAGGGAAAGAGGAGTGCCACAAGATAAGCATGGGAAAGTCAAGAAATGGAAGGTGTACACTGTTACTTACACCAAAGTTTCTTGCTGGGCGTGCATGCGCATGTGCACGCGCCATGAAGCACGAGTAGGGCAGTGTGTGCGTGTGTAAGGCAGACTGAGCATGTTGGTAGATTTGTAACACTGTTTGCGCTAGTGTGCACACATTTTAACCCAAATAGGCAGATCCTGAACCGTGTAAGCATGTGTGCATGCGTGTAAGCCACTGTGAGCGTGTTTCTGCTGGTATGCATGCTGCTCCCCCCTGAGGAAACAGAAAGGAAAAAGGAAGCAACAGAATTAGTAGGAAGCTAGCAGGGAATACTGCTGGAGCTAGCAGGTGAAAACAATTAGAAGCAGGCAATTACACAGGCAGAATAGTAGCCCAGTCCAGCACTTAAAACTCTGCAAACAGCAGTGCAGGATGTTTCTCTCAAGAGATACTGTAAGACAGGAGTAAGCTATTAGAAGTGAAAACTGAAAAAGCTGAACTCAGAGAAGAAATGCTAGGGGCTGCCATAGCTGTCATAATGAGACATAGGTGACTTGCTGAGGGTGGTGACAATGCAGATGGTGCCAGACAACCCACAGTGAGGAGACAGAGAAGAGTGTACAGGCCCAGGGTCACCTACCATGGGTTACATGAGCTGGAGATAGTAGAGCGCTATAGAGTGGACAGAGAGCTCCTGCAGCAAATAGTCGAGCTGTGCAGGCCACGCCTCACACACAGAACCAACAGAGGGGAACCCATCCCAGTGGAAACCAAGGTATGTGTTGGCCTAAGAATACTAGCAACAAGTACCTTCCAGAGACCAACTGGTGATATGATGGGGATATCACAGGCATCAGCCTCCAGGGTACTGCACCAGTTCCTGGATGCCATGCCAGCACATGTCGGTGATCATGTATATTTCCCCAATGCCCGTGAGGTATTGGCCAGCAATATGCGTCTCTTCCAGCAAATAGCGGAATACCCTGAGGTGGTGGGAGCAATAGACTGCACGCACATACGCATCAAAGCACCAGCCAGTGAGCGGGGTAGGGCCTACATTAACCGCAAGGGCTTCCCCTCCATCAACTGCCAGGTTGTGTGTGATGCCCAGGGCATAATAATGAATGTGTGTGCTGGCTGCCCTGGGAGCTACCATGATTCCCACATCTGGCATTTGACGCAGCTGTACCAGACATTTGCCAATGGGGACATCCCACACGGACACCTAGTGGGGGATGCAGGTTATACACTGGAGCCGTGGCTGATGACACCCATCAGAAACGCACATGCACCTGAACAGGAACACCATAATGAGGCACCCGCACAAACACGTAATGTAATAGAGTGTGTGTTTGGGCTGCTCAAGTCACGGTTCCGGTGTCTGGACACATCTGTTGGAGCCTTGCAGTACTCACCAACTACATGTACCCAAATTCTCATGGTATGTGCTATGCTACATAATATGATCTTGCGAAAACAGCTGCAGCAGGACCAGCATAGGGCTGGGCCAAACAGCCCCCCACCATTGCCAAGGCCATCACAGGCAGAGCGTGACTCGGAGGAGGAACAACCTGAGCCTGCCCCAGTATGCAGAAGGAGGCGTGCCCAGTATGCCCTGGCCTTGGCAAAGAGGCAATGCATAGCACATACACTGGCTCAGTAGGAACCCTGGGAATGATACCCCCTCTGACTCACTCAAATAATAACAGGGATGCCTAAAATGACATGACCTGCTCACAAACATGTACAGGGAGTGTAATATGTGCATCTGACAGAGGCAGCCCTGCAGCACCACCTGAGGCATGAATGCCATGTTTTAAGTAATGTAACACCATGTACTATATGCACACTTGAGGACCCTGACTAACATCCACCCTCACCAAGCATGAAGCCACAAAATGATGATGGGATGATCAATTGCAATAACTGGCTGAAGTAATGCAGTTAGTCAAAGGGGAGCCAATGTGTTTCAGCCTGGGAAGACATGCTGAGCATGACATGATGCACCACCTGCTAGGGGTGGCGTGCACCTATCAGTCCAGGCCCCATGGATACTGGCAAAGGCTGTCAGTACCCACAGCATGCCCTGAATAGGTAAGTCTCAAAACACAAACCCACCTTCATAGGTACCACAAGGGATAGGAACCTAGATGTAATGCTACCCAATGCCAGAAGTCTACACAGCAAGATGCGTGCAGTGTAAATGCACACAGTATGGAGAATGTTGATATCAGTCCTGTAATAGAAAACTGGGTCAAGGCTCACATCAGCACCCTAACACTACCAGGTTACACCTCATACTGTGCTGTACAGCCTCAAAACATGGAACAAGCTACAAAAGGAGGGTGACTAGCAATAAATGTCAAGGATAACCACACCCCCATGTTGGTACCACAACAAGAAGCAGCATGGATTAGCCATGGTCAAATACCAATGGCTAAAACCGCCTCCCAGTATATAGCCTGCTGCAGACTACTGTCCTAATACCAGGAACTGCACCTGGCCTATGTTGGAATACATGAATATATCAAGCCCCCCAAACCACATTATATTGGTTGACTGAAAATACCCAGACATACACTGGGAGCATTATACTAGCACCAACACAGTAGGAGAAAAGTTCCCAGAATCCATAAACCAAAATGCCCAGAAACAACGTATCACTCCCACAAGAGGGGTAAGCATACTGGATGTGATAATCAGCAACATGCGTACTGGATAGCAAGATGAGAAGTGTATCTCTCACTGGTAAGAACAGACCATAGAGTAATCACACCGGATATACACATCATGACCACAGTCCCTGGCCAGAAAACCACAGTGAAAAACATGTGTAAAGCATAAGTTGCACCCTTCCAAACTGATGTGGAATCCACGAAAGGCCCTGTGCAGGTGCAGAATATGGGACACACCACAGAACATGTTATACAGGCATTCCATGAACACAGCCAGGAATGCTTGGATTATGCAATCACAAATAACAACAAGACACAATGCCATACATGCAGGCATCTGGCATGCTGGACTCCAGCCATTACCAAACCATGCAAGAGAATGAGGAAGCTACTACATGACAGAGCAAACATAAAAAGGGACGTAATCACTGATCAGTAGTATGGCAATAAAATATGTCCACACATACAATCCACTAAGGCCAGCCACAACAAGTAGAATCTGTGAATCCAGAGGCAATGTGACACCTGCCCCAAGTACACAGACAACCCTCAACTCCCCCCAATAAATACAAATATATG
This sequence comes from Protopterus annectens, assembly GCF_019279795.1. Lineage (NCBI taxonomy): Eukaryota > Metazoa > Chordata > Ceratodontiformes > Protopteridae > Protopterus > Protopterus annectens. The sequence goes on along the minus strand of NC_056739.1, from coordinate 1,173,329,347 downwards.
TGAGAGATGCAACCATTTATCCAAACCGGAGGCTGAGCTCCCCCAACTCAGTACTGTCAAAACTAGTCAGGAGGAGAAGGTAACCATATACACCACAAACCCAGTCCCACATAGACCTATCACAACTGTAAACCAAACACATAAACACACAAAAACATTCCTGGAGGCCCTAATTACAAACACACCACACCAACAGAGGCCTCCAAAGCAGACCCCAAGCAACCACAACCTCCAAACATAGCACATGCAACACATAGTACACAAAGCTTGTGTGCCAATCAGTTACAGGCCAGAATGAGAAACAACATGCCTAATACAGTTGTAATAGGTGTCTGTATAGACAGACAAACTGCTGTCCCACTCACCAGACTGAACAAGGGAAAGGGTACAGTAAGCTGCCTGTAGGCTGCCACAATATGCCACCTAACACAAGTACGCAGGTCACCCCAAAGCAAGCAGAAATATGATGCACTCATTGTCCATGCTGGTGTGAATGACCTGAGATGTACCTCCCTGGACAACATGAAAAGAGACATGGATGAGCTCTCTGAGTATGTACTCCAGGCCGGTATGACAATGGCCATTTGCAGCATCCAACCCTCACCAAGAATGATGCCACAGTACAAACACAGAATGATCAGCTTTAACAGGTGGCACAGTTACAGCTGTCAGTCCAAGAGGGTCTAATGTCTGTCTGCTAGAGATGTCATGCATGACAAGCCATGCTGCTGTTCCAGGGATGGCTTGCACCTGTTACCCCTGGGCGTCTGGATACTGGATAAGGCCTTTGCCACCTCCATAGAGCCATACGTAGGCAAGGCCAAAAAGACTAACCCACCACCCTAGAAAACATAAGTGGTAAGAAACATAAGGGTAATGCTGACCAATGCCAGATGTGTAAACTGCAATATGCATGCTCCTGAGGCACTTCCCAGTATGGAGAACATCGATGTCTGTGCAGTGACAGAAGCCTGCTGCAAGCCTACTGACAGCACACCAGCACTACCAGGTTATACCCCATATCATGCGTTATGGCTCCAACACCTGGACCAAAACATTAAAAGAGGGGGAGTATCCATATGCAGCACAGACACCCATACGGCCAGGTAACTGACAATGCACGAAGCAGCGGAGACCACCCATGTGCACCTAAGTGTAGTCAAAACTGCTGTACAGTCTGTAGCATGCGACAGACCACACTCTCACACACAGGAACCCCACCCAGACATCCTGAAGACACTGGACAGCATGAATGTCCCACCAAATACCAGACAAGGTACTCACAAATTACCACATAGGTGGTAAACCATTATGTATGCAAGGAGTAATCAGGGACCTAGGGACACAAGTCGACAGTAACCTGTCATGTGACACTCACAATGCCAATGTGGCTAGGAAGACTGTCTATATTGGACACCGTATCATGAAAGGATTCACATCTACATCAACAGAGGTCACTGTGCCCCTGTACTGTTCCCTTATCAGACCCATAATCTAGTACAATGATTCATATGGGATGTACCGTACCTGACACCTGCAGCGGTTAGGAAGACCTCAAAGGTACCTCACCAAGAGGATAAAGGGTGTCAAATATATGTCATATGCTGCCTGGCTGTAGACACCCCAGCTGAATGCAGTCACAGAGGCATTGTATGTCTGTTGTACAAGGCCATGAGCAACACAGGAGTAATGGACATGCTCCACCCCAGGAAATCAAAGCCATTGGAGCTGTGAGAGTGACAGATGTCAGCCTCAACACATAATGAAATAGGATGTGCTGGAGGGACAGATGCATAACCCAGAGGCTCCCCACACCCAGGAACAGGATCCCAATCCATGTTAGGCAGAGCCCCTCACTGACACCCCTCAACAGGAATATTGCCAAGTGGATGGATGATCGTAGATGTACACTGGGGGTCTTCACTGTGTCACGTCCAGACAGAGGCACAGTAAAGAAAATCATAAATGACCATAATAGTCACATAGCAAGGGGCAAAAGACACACACACTCTGGCTAGGCTTACTAATGCCCTAGGGTGGATAGCCTAGTATGAACCTATGAACCTATGAAGATACAAATTGTACAGGACACTAAGGATAATCACAAGGCTTACTCAACTGATGGTAGGAACCATGTTGGGAATTCACAGATATGCTCCGAATCACACAGATATTACAAACAACATACCAAACACACACACATATTGCCAACATACAACCTGACAGGTGCAGTGCAAACCACCAGAATGCAAAATATCTATCCCAGCAGACTGCTGGCCCCCTGACATTGCAGATGCTGAGGTAACAGCCATCATCTACAAAGCAAAACACACAGCATCAAAGGTACGTGATGGTGTCCTGGGCTGAGGCCAACATGGACTCCAAGAAGAATGGAATGCCAAATCACACTACTGCCCAATGTCAGCCTTACCACAGGATATGTACCCAAAGAGCAGTGTACAACAACAGTGGTCCTTCACAACAAAGGTGTTGCCTGAATGGATACTGCAAACTACCACCCCAGGATCCTGACAAGCTTGATCTGCACAGCTATGGAAAGGATCAGTATGTACCGCAGACATAAAGCTATCGTGGACCTACTGACACTGGACCCTACCCAGTGTGGCTGTCATAAGTGCAGATCCTGCCCCTAAACATGTTTGACCCATTTGAAACAGTCATTAAGGTCATTGATGAGGGCAATGTGGTCCACACAGCATAGCTGGACCGTGCATATGCTTCCAGACAATACCCTACAAGTTCAGTATGGATATGTTCACCAGCTTAAATATAAACCCCTATGTCAGTAGAGGGGTTGCAAACCAGACCAAGGACAGAACTGACATGGTCAGACATGCTGCATCCATATCAGACTACAAAGCAGATATGAGTGGCATCCCACAAGGCTTGGTCCTGGGACCTCCCCCATTCCGTATATATGTCCCATAGGTAGAGGCCAACATGGAAGGACTGTGACTGAACATGTATGCAGAGGAGTACAAACTGCCCACCATATCTGACCCCCAGCTGACACAAGCAACCCACAAAAAGGCCATATAGAAACAGACAACTGGAGCCATAGCCATGTCAGCAAGCTAATTGCAGAAATGTGTATAGACAACCACCGTAGATATACAGTAAGTGCCCACCAATTACCACACAGGTGTTAACCCATTACGTACCTAACATGTAATAAGAGACCTGGGGACACAAGGTGATAGATATCCTGCATTGGACAAACATGTGGCTGTAGTGTTCACAGAAATATACCATATACCCACCCAATCATGAAGGTTGTCAGATCTAGATAAGGGGAGTTCACTGTGGCTCTGCAGTCATCCTTCATCAGCGTCACAATTGACTACAATAGCCCCTGTGGGATATACCTCAGCAGACACCTCCATCAACTGTAAAGTCCACAACAGTACCCCACCAGGAGTAGCAAAGAGCATGAACAGATGCCATGTGTTGCCTGATTAAACAAACTGCAGCTCCACATACTGCCTTACTGCCCACCCAGAGGTAAGCTGTGCCTAATGTATGAAGCCATGTCCAAGCTGGAATCAAGGAACATGCTGCACCTTATACAATCTGAATGGCAGTGAGCTATGCACATGAGAGACCTAAACCCCAGCACTGACATACATAGGACAAGCTGTACTGAATGATCCATAACACAGAAGCCACCCCCACTCTTGAGTAAACTCCCAGTACAGGTTAGCCAGAGAGTCACTTATTGACACCCCTCAAGAGGAATCCTGATGAGTGGATGGGAGATGGTAGGTTAACCCTGGGTATCACTGTTATGTCAGAGGTAGACGGAGGCACAGTATACTAACCATGACATATGTCATGGCAAATTCCAGTTACAATGTGTGTCGAAGGACAAACACACTCTGTGACTAGCATCAGAAATGGCCTAGGGAACATCGCTAGTGTTTGCCAATGTCCACCTATGTTGTGGAATACACTACCAATGTTGGACAAGCCTGGTGTAGGTAGTCCATATCTGAACATAATGCAACATGGTCATATGTGCACAACTGGCCCCTACACAGTCTGTTGTGCTCAGTATGAATATGTCAAGCAGTGATAGGACTAAAGCCCAGGATACTGTCCACCACAGTGAAAGTACTGAACCAGTACACTATACGGTACTACAGTGTTAGGTCATTATGAAAGGATGTTGACAACTGTATGCAAAGTATCCCATGCAATCCCTGCAGGCACAGTATAATCCCTGTTGTGGCAGACACGAAGCAGTTGGCCAGTAAGTACACAACATGACACCCAACACACAACCATAAACGTGAGATATTGTTGAAGTTCACACACACCCAAATATGTGGTGGACTGCAGAGTTCAACATATGGAAAGCTCACACTGAGCATGCTCGCACACTTTGATAAATGAGGCATATGTCAGACAACATGCCATGGAAAGGCTGAATTGGGCATGCTCACACACTTAGGCCATATCTCCGTTTAGCAGTTGGCCACACATATCTGGTATTTGTACGTGTCATTCCAGGAACCAACCACAACACAGCAATCTGCCCAGTGCACACAGTAAATGACTACAGAGACATAAGTGATATAGTGGATCAGCCTCATATTCAAACATCTTCCACAGATACACAAGTTGTTCATAGGAACAGGGAATGCTATGGCAATAAAGACCTGCAAACAGTCTAACAGCAACAAATATTGTGCATGTGACAATTAAACATATGGGTGTAGAGGTCAATACTAGGCTGTTTGCCCTAGGGAATGACAGCTTAGCCAGAGTGTGCTTGGCATCTGCATCCCCAGTACAGTAGGCTAATGTGCCACTGTAAAGTAGGTCACATAAGGCAACGTGTGAGGCTAGTGAGCTGTGCCTCTGTCAAGCAGGGGCACAGTGGAGATCCCAGGGTTTGAATGTGCTAAGCCACATCCATGTTGTTGGTGTGTGCTGGAAGAGGGTTGCTGAGGACCTCTAACAGTAAGTGGGTGTCAACAACAGACTGAGAGGAGCCCTATCTGCATTGTCTGGACAATTCCACTGTCAACACTGTGTTGTGATGATTATGTGGGATTGAAGTGTCGTGCCGGTACTGTTCACAGATATCCTCCCTCTGTGGGCTACAGCTCTGCAATGTATTAGCTCACTCTGTCTGTTGGACGGCTCATATATGGCTGGTGTACACCTGACAGGTGTCTTGTTTTGGAGCAGTCATGGGTATATGTGGGATAGCATGATCAATCCAAACCTTACACATGCTCATAGAATGCAATTGTCAAGGATTATGCAGAGTGGCCAGTATAGTCCCCCAGCATGGGTCCTTTGAAGTTGTCCACCCCAGTCTTCACAAGTGTAGAGTCTGCTTGTGCTAAATACAGTTTGTTTGCAGTGACAACCTTGCCTGGGGGTGGGGATGGGATATGGATGTCCAGGGAAAGGTGGGTATGGTCAGATATCAACAATGGTGGTCTACCTCTGGTGTGGAACAGTGAGTACCCATGTTGCAGATGGACAGGTGCAATATGTATTCCCCCATGTGGCTGTGGTGAGTAGTACTGCCATAGCACATGGACCCACAAATTGTAGTGGCTGTAGGGTAAAGTTGTAGAGGCCTGAGTAGTTCCCACACACAATATGCCTGTACCTGATGTTAACAACTGGAATGGTGTATGTGAACACCTGCATATCCCGGCACTGTTCCCAGGGAAGCAAAGTGTGTGTCCTGGATGTGGGAGTGGTGTTCTGGACTGGTTGTGTTGTGTTACAGGTCCTGTGGTCACGAAGCATGGTATAGAACATAACCTGCCAGTGCAATGTGCATATCTGACCCTGAAGTAGGTGGCTGCAAATGCATATATATGCTATCCCCCACCTGACAGGTAGTACTAGATGTACATACCTCTGTAGAAATAAAGATGTCAGCACCCTATAAAAACTGCAGGTGCAGGACAGATGCCCAGTAATTTGGATAGCACACTCTGCTAATGCGTCTCCTTCAAGTGCCATAATATAGTTAGGTAGGGGTTTGAACCATGCAAATGCTCAGTGTGTGTGTGTGTGTGTGTGTGTTTGTGGGGGGGGGTGAGAGGGATTGATGTGTGTGCAAGTCTGTGTGAGGGAAGTGTCCCTTTTGGCAACTGGGAAAACACTCTATAGGATGCACATTCCCCTATCTAAGCACTGATGATGTCAGCACCCTATAAGTACAGCAAGAGAAGGGAAACCTCCCAGTAATGCAAATAGCGCGCTCTGCTAATGTGTCACTGTCATGAGTGTCATAACATAGTTAGGTAGGGGTTTGAATCCTGCAACTGCCCAGTGTGTGTGGAGGGGGGCTAGTGTGTGTGCAAGTCTGTGTGAGGGCGATGTTCCTTTTGGCAACTGGGAAAACACTCTACAGGATGCACATTCCCCTGTCTAAGCACTGATGATGTCAGCACCCTATAAGTACAGCAGGAGAAGGGAAACCTCCCAATAATTCGAAAAGCGCACTCTGCTAATGTGTCTCTCTCAAATGTCATAACATAGTTAGGTAGGGGTTTGAAACCTGCAAATGGCAAGTGTGTGTGTTTGGATGAGGAGAGTTTGTGTGTGTGCAATTCTGTATGAAAGACATGTGCTTTTTGGCAATCAGGAGATCACACTACATGATGCACAGTACCCTTTCCAAACACTGATGATGTCAGCACCCTATAAGTACAGCTGGAGAAGCGACACCTCCCAGTAATCCAAATAGCACACTCTGCTAATGAGTCTCTTTCAAGTGTCATAACATAGTTAGGTAGGAGTTTGAAACCTGCAAATGGCAAGTGTGTGTGTTTGGATGTGGGGAGTTTGTGTGTATGCAATTCTGTATGAAAAACATGTGCTTTTGGCAATCAGGAGATCACACTACATGATGCACATTACCCTTTCCAAACACTGATGATGTCAGCACCCTATAAGTACAGCCGGAGAAGAAGAACCTCCTAGTAATCCGAATAGTGCGCTCACACGCGTCTCTCACGTGTCGTGACATAGTTAGGTAGGGGTATGAATCCTGCAAATGGCAAGTGTGTGGGGGGGTAGTAGGGTGTGTGTAATTGCAAGTGAGAGAGAACAGATCCTTTTGGCAACTACTACAATACACCAGATTCTGCATATTCCCCCAGTAAACACAGGGGATGTCACCACACTATCAGTACAGCCAAACAGGGCTACTTGGCCAGTAATGCCAATAGTGCGCTCCGCTACTGGGTCTATTACCATTGTCAGAGCACGAATAGGTATGTTTTGGAAACCCACAACTTCCACGTGTGGTTGTGTCACACAATTTGACCTTGTGTGGGTTGTTGTGCATAACAATGCATGCTATTGCCTAAACCAGCAATGGCAATGCACACATGATGTATGTGTGTGTGACACATACACATAAATACCTGTGACCTGCAGTAGTTACCATGTCTGACACATGCCTCAAGTGGATAAATGGTATTCGCAATGCATAACAATATGACTGCGTCTTACTGTGCAGAGGCCGCACGTGGTATGTGTCTATACAGTGTGGGTTGTATATGGTATAATACCTACAGCAAAGGATACACATCTGGTCTGGGCCATATAGTCTACACGTAGTCGATGAACAGGTGCTGCATGTTCCCACCTTTTGTGGGAGTGGTAACATGTTATTCCACTGCAATTCAGTGACCACATGCTGGAAACCTTTCAGCTAGTGTGTTGTAGCTACAGTAATGCTCACGCACAATGTTTGGCTGGATGCAGTCCAGCCATATAAAGACATTTCCTGAAACTGTCATATTGCCAGTGTTGTTAGGGAGGATAGGTGGGTTTCCTGTGTATAGGAGGGTTGTGGGTGCCAGGCTATGAACCAGAAGGCAGTCCAACACACTGTTAGCTGCTCATGGATAGGCCCTGATGCTTTATGCTGTGCCAACAACCTGGAGGTGTGTGTATCTGTGGTGCCTTGGGATACCATCCCCCTGTCCATGTGTGTTACATGTGTAGGGGATGACAGGCATTGTATGAGGTATAACCTGGCAGTGTTGGGTTGCACCTGTGAGCCGTGAATCAGGAATCTGGTACTGCACAGATATTGCAGTTCACCGTGCTGAGGACAGTGTCCAGTGCATGCATCTTGCGGTGTACACTGCTGGTGTTGTGTAGCATCACTGCTAGTGTCCTATCCTGTGTGATACCCGGGGAGGTGGCTATGTAATCCGTGTCATGAAAAAAGGCACTATGTGTGTATCAAGGGGCTTCGCCAATATACAATGGCCCATGGGTGTCACGTGCAAGCTGCCCCTCGCAAAACGTTGTGGCTTCCCTAGCATGCAAGCACACGTTGACAGCCAGTGGATACCCTATGAATGACATTGGAGATTGAGCAGAATGTAGACATAGAACACCCTTCCTACATATTGTGGTAGCATACCTGGTGAGGGTATGATGGCAACCAAGATCAAGCTCATATTGGACCATGCCACATGCTGAGAGATCCCTTCTATGTTCCATATCATGTAGTCCAGGGAGGTATGTCTCAGGTCATCCATAGTGGCATGGTCAATGACTGAGTCATATGTGTCCATGCCTCTGACTGACCTGTATGCATGTGTTTTGTGGTGGACTATAGTGCCCCACAGGCATATCACTGTGACCTTCACCATGTACAGCCTGTTGAGCGGGACCCCACTGCAGCAGCCAAGAGAGGTACCTGACACATCTGTAGCAGGTGTATTTTGTAGCCCTACAGGCTGTGAGTGTGTGGCACATGGGATGTGTGTGCCATGTGTGGCATGTGCTCTGTTCCGACGTAACGTATGCCTGTGTGCCAGCTGCGGAGGTGTGTGATGCTCAGGCAGGATGCTATTCTGAGTCTCTGAGTATGCCCCAGTGTGTTCAGATTGCTGTCAGTGCGGGTCTATGTCAGACTGGTATTGTAGTCACTGTAGTATGTCATGCCACCTGACAGGGTATGGCAGTACTGGGTTCAGAGTGCTCAGTCCCCAGATTGGCTATGTGGTGGCATCCCACACATGTGTTGTACATTCCTGGCCAGTGGTGAGGGTTGACTGCATACATGTGGCAGCTGTGACATTGCCACATGACTCACATAAACCACAACTGGACCATAGAGGTGATTCACAGGTTACCTTTGCACATGCTACCATAGTAGTGTGATTGCCATGGTGATTACCAACATATATAGGGCCAATGGGGAACAACATACTGAAGGTGTGTATGTGTGGGTGTACTGCTACTGATTTTATAGCACTGGCATATATGACTGCACACATGGGTAAATGCCAGGTAAGTCATGTGCAATGTGTCACAGGCAATGTACATGTGAACAGGACAGACAGTGACGTTCTGTCATGTGGAAACTTGACATACGTATAGTACGCTATGCAGATGTCACTAGGAGTCCACAGAAGCACTGTAACTCTGCATTGCAGGTGGAAGCAGTGTTCCAGGGAACCCCAAGCAAACATGCACGCAAACAAATCTACAGTAAGCAGGGCTGGAAGTAGTCCATTGTACAACAAAGAAGGGGTAACACTAACAGTAGGTAACAGTGCAAATATGTAGGCACTATCAACATGTACCCAGGAATGCACAGCTCAGATGTCCATGGTAGAACTGATATTATGCCATAGTTAATTGTGATTTGTATTACATTGGTACTGCACACATATCAACATGTGCAAACATCCACATTGCATAGTTGTTGTGGGCAACTTGCCACCATTACTGTACATGTCCATCATTGCGTATAACTACTTGCATTAGCTTCCCCCCAGTGCTACCTATGTATGTGGCTATCTGTTGACATCCTTACCACTGGTATGCAATAATGTGCAACTTTTACACTATGGTACTTACTATGGGTGTAGATAACAATTCAGGATCAGGACAGTCATATGGTTATTGCATCAGGCATGCTGGGATATACACACAGTCATATCAGCACACTGTACTGTTACCAACATGATACTACTAATACACTTCTATGTAGTCACCCTGTGCATCAGCAACGTGTTTACCTGTTCCTGCACTGATGTTGGAGATTGCAGGAAGTGGCACAGTTTCATCATATGCACAGGTTGTGAATTAGGTATGCCTGAGTCTGCCACTGATACCACCAATTGACATGTGTGTGTATGTGTGTTTGTGAGGGACAGCAGTACAGTGTGGGGCACTGTTGGTGCAGTGTGTGCATGTATGTGGTAGCCCTTGGTGTTAACATTTCGCATGTATGTATGCATGCACACAGTTCCATCTCATGGCTGCCATATACAGGAGTTTGTGGACAGCCACAGACTGCACATAGCAGGTCATACAGATCAGTGTCTGTGGGCACGGACATGGTACCTGTGCCTGGCAGAGGTGCTACGGACCATATCCAGTACTAAGCCAGACTAGGTACTGTCATCAGAAGCGGGAGTGTGTTGACTGGACACAGGTCCCTGTTGGGACTGTCCAGAGCCACGTGCACGTGGTCTCCTGGGGCGTTCCAATGACAGCACAGACCCAGCATTGCTGGGGCTGCTGCTGGCACTATGTGGGCATCCGCGGGCCTGTTGTCGTACGCGCTGACTGCCAGCTGCTGCTGTTGCTGGCATACGGCCACGTCGACACCGCAACCGTCAACCATTGCCCTGGCTCATGGACATGTGGTTGTGGAACTGCTGTAATATGTCCCCACAACGTCTGTCTATGACATTGGTGAAATTACGGATAGCATCTGCGATGTCACGCATACTGTCAGTCATGGCTGTGTGACATGCTCTCAGCTCCCTCAGACCCTGTCTGCTGTACCTTTCCATATGCGACTGTGCCTGCATGACAGCCCGAAACATAGCTGAGGTTGACAGACCTCTTTGGGCATGTCTGCCAGAGGCAGTACACCCACGGATGCTCCCACGAGAACCCATGGGCAACTGTCTGTGTGGTACCATCACAGGACCCTGCCCATGGCTGCTGTGTGGGGAAGCATGTGCCACAGATACCACATTACCCTGGTCAATGCCCACTGTATCCTGTCCATCACCTAGGGACAATGGTGACATAGGATGTACTGGCAGGATGACTGTGCACAATGATGGGGTTGACAGCTGTGTACTGTCAATTGGCTGACCAATGACGGACCCTGACACACCTTCCTGTGCCATTACACAGATATCATCATTATCAGTACCTGTGGCACCAGATTCAGGTTCCCTGCTGCAGGATACCAGAGCAGCACCAGAACCTGTGGGAGGAAGACAGGAAACACAGTTTACAATGTCTACACAATGTTACCAGTGATGCACTTATGCACACATGCACACGTGAACACATGCACACATGCACACATGGACACAGGCACACATGCACACGTGGACACAGGTATACATGCACACATGCACAAGTGGACACAGGCACACATGCACACATGCACATGTGGACACGTGCACACATGGACACATGCACACATGCACACATGCACACATGCACACATGGACACAGGCACACATGCACGCATGCACACATGCACACCCCGCAGTATACACACAGAGCACTACTGAGTTACACTAGTATTACTAGCACTAACAGGACTATTATAGGTATTGTTAAAACACACTCACCAGCATGGATGGGCTGCCTTGCTGTAACACTGGAGGGACCTGCAGAAATGAGGAGATTAATGTCAGTGGGCACAACTGTGCCATTAATACTGCATATGATACAGTGCAGTAGTATACCAGTTGCCTTTCACACGTCAGCTGCTGATATTGGCAATATCACACCTGCACAATTACATACTATGTTGACAGCTACATACCACGGACACAGCTTACACATGCATAAACTAACAGTGTACAGAACAGTCAAGTGTACATATGGTATATTACCTGCACGCTCCATGTCGTGTTGCTGTGTGAATCCAGCCTCCATCATGATGCAGGTGTGTTGCTGTTGATGTTCCGGGGCTGGAGCCACAACACTTAGGAGTAGCCCCTCCAGTCTGGTGAGGGGGGGATGTGTGGCCACCCCACCTCCTGTGGTGACCTGTTGCCTGTGGATATCCGATGCACGCTGATGGACATTTCTGATTAAATCACTGCAGTGATGTCGTACCTGCTCATATGTCCTATTATGCGTGCCAATGTCATTTACCCTACGGACAAGGTCTTGCCACAGTGCAGCCCTCTCCTGCTGATTCTGGCTGGTGCGGGAAAACAGTATGTCATAATCCCACACCAGGCTCTGGTGTATATCTTCATCTTCTGCTGCAGAGTAGGCAGGATTACGCTGATGCGCCATGTCCCTGGAAGAGAACACAAACAGGATATCAGCAGACTATGTCAGCAATATATGGCACACATACTATGCATGATACTCAACTGTAGTGATATACTACTACTCCCATATGTAGCATGTGTGTGTCTCTTGGTGGATACACAAGTACATGGCCAGATATCAGTGCTCAGCCAACACCTGTGCAACGATACCTGCCACATTCCATACAACATAGTAGCATGCCCCATCGGTCAGCCCACTGGGATGGGTCCAATGCACAACCTCACTCTGGGGGTTCATACCAAGGTACTGTATGTGGAACGCCATCCACTAGTGTGATCTGGACACAAGTTACTCGGCCTGGATATACATATCCCACCACCACCACCACCAGCACAGTAGACTACTTTGATATGTATGTGATTAGACAGTTATTCACTTGTTAGGACTGACATGGTATCCATGCAGCCCACTGGGCCAGTGGAAGCCACAACCCACACTGCTGACCCCTTTGCGAATGCTTCCCACGGACATCCCAAAGAATGCATGGAACATGCACACACATTTCTAACCCAGACCCTATGCACAAAGGTTAGGCATCCTGTCTGGTGGACCCCAGCCAAAGGCAGATTGTATAACGATAGAAGGAGGCTACTGCAGGACAGAGTAGATTCACATTAAGGAAAGGCATCTGTGGTCAGCACTGGTAATAAGCTACGGTCTCTCATAACAACATCCACGGCTTACTCTGGGAGGTAAATGCCCACGAACACTATAGATAACCACAAGGCCTTCTTCAGTTATGTTACACATATGGACCAAACGCCTCAGATATGCTCTGAGTTACTACACACCTACCTAACATTCACCAAACACACAGATATTGGCAACATTCTTGCAGACAGGTTCGGTGCACGTATCCCCCCTCCTTCTCCCCCACACTTAGAAATACTTATCACAGCTAAATGTAACCTCCCTATCATCTCACATGTCCAGGTGAGGGCCGCCCTCAGCAAAGCAGAATACACAGCATCAATGTGACCTGATGGTATCCCTGGATGTGTGCTACGTGAACTCCAAGAGGACATACAACCGCATGTAAGACTGATATTTAACCTTGGCCGTACTACGGGATATGTACCTGAACACTGGCATACAGCAACAGTGGTCTCACTCCACTAAGGAGGCACCTCTACTGACCCTGGGAACTACCGCACCATAAGCCTAACCAGCCTGGTCTGCAAAGCTATGGAATGATTCAGTATGGGACGCATATGCAGCGATATTGGGTACCTGCAGACACTTGTTCCCAGCCAGTTTGCCTTTGTGATAGGCTGATCCTGCCTTTTGAACCTGGTTGACCTTTCAAAACAGTCACTACAGCCATTGATGAGGGCAACACAATCCATACAGCCTACCTGGACTTGCCTAAGGCCTTCAACACAGTACTCCACTCAGGCATCATAGACAAGCTCATTAGCTTACATGTTACTACATATGTCACATGATGGGTTGCACTCTGGTTGACATACAGAATCCATAATATCGATATTGCAGGAGCCATATCAGACTCAATGCCAGTCACATGTGGTATCCCACAGGCCTCTGTCCTAGGACCCCTCCTGTTTGGCATTTATTTCTCAGATGTAAAAGCAAACATGTCCGGGTTGTGGATGACAAAGTTCCCAGATGACTGCAAACTAAGAGCCATAGTCATTACACCAGCTGACACACACATCCTACAGACAGGCCTCACTGAAACGGACAACTGATGCCAGGATCATGGCCTAACACTGAATGACATGTAATGTATAGTCATCCCCTTTGGGTGGAACTACGTGCACACAATATATCACATGGACATACCTATAGATACAGACCTATGACACATATGGAGGGTTCACAGTATGTACACTATTAACTTGTTACTTTACATTACGTGTGTTTGTCGCAGCTGGTTGCGTTACCATTACTACAGCTTCCTGCTGCTGCTAGCCAAGCTTGGTACTGACACTGCTGACAGCTTCAACTTAGTTTGTGTACCGTGTGTTGTTGTTTGTGTTCTTATTTATTTATTTTTTTTCTTTCTCTCTTTCTCTCTCTCTCTCTCTCTCTCTCTCTCTCTCTCTCTGTCTGCCTCCAGACAGTGCAATGAAAGTATTGCATGTGTGGAGTGTGAGTACAGGATGCTTTTGTAGGTATCTGCAAAAGTCCATGTGATGGCCTCTGCACCAATTGTAAGCCAGCATTTGCTAATTGCATGCAGCCAGTTGTGTACTGATTGCAGTTCTCACTGTGATTTCAGGACAGTGCTATAAAAGGGTATGTGAGATAGGCATTGCCCTTTCAGATTATAAGGGCGGGGACCATGCTGGTATGCTGTGGACACTGTTCTGTGAGTGTAAAGGTTAGTATCTCTCTCATGATTCAGGCTGTGTTGTAGATTCATATTTCTCCATTCCTCTCTCCTGTTTCCTGTAGTAAGTGTGTATGCACACTGACACCTACAACTATATATATATATATATATATATATATATATATATATATATATATATATATACATATATATATATATATATATATATATATATATGTAAATATACATACATTTATATATGTACATTAACTGATATTATTACCTACTAGCTACCAACTAGCATGGCTGTTTCTGTTCACACACTACTATTATGGAACTCCACTAGTTTTGACAGTAAGTATACATGACATGCTTTGTGTACTACACATCCTATATTCCCTTTACATTCATTCCTACTATTACATGATATATTTATTTTAGCACAGTGTTCTTGTATAACAGTCATGGCTCAGTGGTAGGTCATGCAGACTACTGTTTCCAAGGTCCTGGGTTCGGGACTGACAGTGGGATTTTATTTTGCTTTTGAACTGACTACAGGACCTGTCAATCAGAGTGAAGGCACTTTTAAGCAGTTGTAACTGGGTTAGCGCTGGTTTGCGCGGAGCTCCCACATGCGCACTGGCGTACAGCTCCGCGCACACCCGCTTACAACCGCTTAACAGTGCTTACTCTGGCGCACACCCGCACTATTTTCTTTGAAAGAAATGAAAATGGGGAGACAGGAAAGTGGTGAAAAAGGGGTCACAAAGAGGGTAAGACAGTAGGGAAACAAGCTTGGGTTTTGCAGGAGGGATGTAGGTAAGGCCCATAGCTGCCCATTTCTTCATCAGCATATGTATGTAATTTGGTGTGACATTTGAAACCTTCCACCTTCCACCCCTGAGAGAGGTGTCAGGACAACAATAATACTTGTTGTACAGCCAATTGTAATTGATAGTTTCCATGTCCAGCAGACATGTGTGCGGAATGGGCAGCTATGTATGGGGTGTAATTTCTTTGTGGGTACAGAGTGCCCTTTTTTTTTTTTTTTTTTCAGGTGAGAGTGGTATGTCAGGTGAAGGAAGTCAGTATAGCTGGGGAGGTAGGTTGGGTAGGTCAACAGACAAGACAAACAAAATGCATACAGGGGCAGTGTATGACACGTGTGGGGGGGTTACACAATTGATGGGGACGGATGTTTGGATATCCAGAGCCCATGAGCCAACAGATGGCAACAGTGGAACTGATATCCCCACCCATGGGCAGTTGCCACTCTTTCTTCACTGCCCAGGATGGGGCTGTGCTGGGGGCTGTATAGGCCGGGCAACAGGCATGCCCGTAAGTTGTGCCACCTGTGCCTCAAGCTGGCATAGGGTCCCAAGAACAGAGTCCTGGATCTCCCTACGCACCACAGTCCGGACGCTACGGAGGGTAAGTGGTGGTTCTCCTCCGGCCACACTTGCAGAGGGGGGACGGGCCCCATCCCCTGCAGCGCTTCCACCTGCAGGTGGCACAGGGCCACCAGAGGAGGGTCCAGACTGGGCATTAGTGGCAGGTGCACTCGCCAGCTGAGGTGGGAGAGGTGGGTCCGCTGGAACCCACCTTCCCTGTCGTCCTATGTTTTGCATTATGTCATGACAGTTTGGGTTAGTAACATACAATACCATTCGCAATTAATTGTAACAGCATGCATTAGTATTCCCATTAACCAAACACCCAGATATTCACACCATTGAACAGCGAGCATAACACATGCATAATTTAAACAGCAATACACAGTCCAACAACATGCAGGGTTGATTGATGGCAACAGGCCATCAGGTTTGGATGTATGAACAGGGCGGATGTGTCAACGTACATGCAAATATTTATGACCCAACAGGACAAATGTCCAGGGGTGTTAATTGTGATTGCACATACCAATTTCATGTGGAATGGATTATATGTGGTTATAGGGTGGGGTGAAGAAAATATTATTAACACCTTCGAATACCAATATATATGCTGTACATTTCTAATAGCTGCAGATATATACACACTACTGTTCTAACTACAGTTTCCTATATGATAACTACTTCAATTTGGTGATAGGACTGTTACTGCTACATCAATATACATTTTATTGTTATTCATAAACATTCATATCTGGCTCTGTTCAGCTACATCATCCTGCTACATTTGCTTTATATAGCTATAGACAACTGTGAATGTTTGGTATTTCAGACATTCATACTATCTGCATATTGCAGACTGAGAGCAACATATCCAGATTTTGGGATACACATTCCAGCTGCAGCAACACTTTGAACACATTTAGCAGTTTGGTTCTACTTGTCACATTCATTTCATTCTGTACTGACTGCAGTATACTTTATTCAGGGGTCATTACTACTTTATTGGTGGATTCATAACTCTTTCTCACACTCTCTCACTTGTTTTCATTTTACTATTCAGGATGGTACTTACTTCTAGGCTTTATCGACATGTTTTACCTGTAGTTATTACAATCCTTTCCAGCAGTCTCACTTCTGTCATGTTTCAGTATTTCAACAGGGATATATTTCACACATGTGATTTGCTCATCTTCTGCAGCTGTACTTTTCAGCCTGCTGCAGGTTGTGTACTATTATATTACAGGTGGGGCATCTTTATTTCAGACTTTATTTCAGACATTTTCATTTTTCTGTTTGGATTACAGACTGCAACACACCTTTTTAATCAAACAATACTTGCAAACACTCTTACACTGTTACTTGCACATTTTATTACTTAGTGGCTACACTGCACTCTTTTGCTAACTGTCATACTTTTATATTTCTTTACAGTTACTGGGAGTGGATTACTGACCTGCCTGGTGGCGCAACCGCACCAGCCTATCGCCATAGGCTCTGCGGTTCGCAGAACGGACACCTGCAGCTGTAATATAAATGAAGTAATATTGGAATACACATCTCCATAATATCAGCTAATTTAATTTCTTACATACATAATTAAATGTAACTTACTCAGTAGTGGGGCATTGGGCATTTGCCGGGCCTCCTGGATCCAAAGGTTCAATTGGTCCTGCTTACGTCTCTTCTGGTCTGCATGGTGGTGACGGACCTGCTCACCACTCCTTGGAATCCCTGTGGCACTGGTGAGATCATGAGCCAACCGGTCCCACGCCTCAGCCCTATATGCTCCCCACAGGACCTGGCCCTGCATGAGTTGGGTCTCATGATTGTGGACTAGGAGCCAGACCATGTATCTGGACTCCTCAACACCCCACCTCTGTGCTCGAAAGCAACTACCCTCACCTACTCCTGACATTCTGGCTGCAAGTTAGTTCTACAATCATTTATGCTGTGTATTCCCACCTATGGGGCTTATATATGCCGTTTTTCCCGCACGTATCTGTGATTGGCCATTTTGGAATTGTATCAACTTCACAAAACCTGCTTTGTCATGCTCCACTTTCTATTCATTCCTATATAGTTGCTATTACTGCATTTCTAAGTACAGCTGTCATGGCTTAGTGGTTCAATACCTTGGCTATGGTGCATGGTATCCTGGGTTCGAACCTGGCCACTGTTTTTTATATTTTGTGACTGTCTAGACAGGCTAGGGGTGTGTCTGTGTAAAGGCAGTTTTGTTACAGCTTGCTCAACGTTGCCCATCGGTTAGCTTGTTGGCGCGGTGTGCAGCTCCGCGCAAATGGGTTACGCTAGTTTACGCTTCATTTGGCTGTTAGCACGCATATTACGCTCAGCTAGGGGCACACAGTTTCAGCATGTTAAACCACTGCTCATCTACGGCCACTCATTTTACACCTGTTAAACCACTGCTCACCTACAGGCAGATGCACTCACCTTGTTAAACTGTAGCTCAGCTATAGGCACATCTGGATTTTTTTATTATTTTGTTATCTCACATTTCTTCAAAATAAATGGCCTATTTCATTACATTTTACATAAAATATAATTTTATATGTGTACATATTTGTCAGGGACTTGTTTCTTGCTTATTTTACTAAAAATAAAAACGAATGTTGTGGGGGCTCGAACCATGACTGCCTGCTCTTCAGCCGATGTCTCTACCACTACGCTATTGCTTCTTGGCTTACTTTGCATATTTAGTTCTTAAATGCTTTTCCACTGACTGCTAACTGTGGCTAAGCTACGGGCACGCCCGTGCAAACGAGCGCACTCATGGGCAATCATCTTTACGATTTAAAAAAAATATATAACATGTTCATTTATATATTTTATGTTTATAGTCTGTGGGGGCATGTGTTGTGTTGTGTTTATTCACATTTCCATGGACTCTGTCGTGGGTGTTTACTTTGGGCACTTTTACTCTTCTGGGGTCGTGTCCACTTGCAGGGCTCGTCCTACGGACATGCCCCCTACTGTCTTCCATGGACCGTGTTAGCCTTAGGTGTGATTCAGCATGCCCTCATGCATATGCATGACATGCTGACGTCACACTGTTTAACTGCAGCCTCCGTGTAAGCCTTGTATCTCTTACACGGAGGCTTCGTGAATCCTGCCCTATGAATGCACTGCCTATTATCAATGCATAGAATACTTCTTACTGATAATATTGCAATCTGTACAGTTTTAAAAGCTTTTACTTTTCACAAAATATTTACTTTTGTTTATCTTATCCTTTTTAAGTGTATTTTCTCAGGAGAGCAATATGTATGTAGGCTGCTAGAGGTGTGACATTCCACACCACTTAGATGTTAATGAGTTAACACATTTGTAAAGCATTACATGCTGGATCTCATGTCCTGAACTTCCTTTGGGACTACCTTGATTAAGGGTCATGTTCTCCTAGGGTGTACACAGTAGGTAGAGCTTGGGACTGTGCCTGTCCTATGAGTTACCACAAATGGGCCTACTCCTGCCGCATATGAAAATTATGTACTTTCCATAAGACAGATCTTTAAGAGTAAGTCCATTCTCACTAATGAATTTACCTAAATTCCCCTGCCTTGGCTAAAACGACTGCATGTGTTTTTCATTATTTTGTTCTTTAGTGCAGCCAAGCTTAGACCTTGAAAAGGAGACTGGACAATTGTAGCACAGGGAAGTTTGGTGTGTTATCTGGTTCAAATAGTTATGGCCTTTGTTAAACAAATTACTGAGAATAGACCTCCTTTTACAGATCTAGCATTGTGGCAAATACATACCTTTCACTTTTTTAATGTCTGTAAGGCTCTAGTCAGTAGCAATGAGTATAGCTTACAAACAATTTATATTACAGAATGTATACATTGTCTGTGTGCACTCATTAGCTAAGGTGCAGGTGTGAATGACTACAAGCATGAGGCAGCACACTGGTAAGATGACGCCATGTGTTGGCCCTTGTTATTTGCTAAGGCATAAATTGTTCCATTGGCAAGTCAGTGTATTGTGAACATTGTTACAAGAGCCATTATAATAAGGGTGATCCAGGAGGTTTGATCTGGTTAAGTGAATTACCCAGTGCCAAACAGAATACTGAAGGAATCAAACCCAGAGCTACAACATATAGTTCCAGTGAACTTGTTTCCCTACTTTTTGTGCATAGGTGTCCCTGTTGTTGCATACTCTAAAACCTTGATTAACTCACAGGCTGTCTTTACTATATCTGTATCATACAGTACCACCTCAGCACCTCTGTAAATGTCATCTATTCTTATGATAAGTAGTAGTAGAAAAAACATTGAACACATTGCACCTGAGCCTTTTCATGTACTTCACTTGTACATCTCCACTGTTATTTTGAGTAGTGCCATATGGGCTGGCAGGGCTGACATCCTACAAGCATCACAGTGCACATTAATTACAATTTGCCGTCTTCAGCCCTGCAAAAAAATGTATATGTTTTTCCATGCATTCCTGCACTTATTGTATATAAACTGCCTCATACTTTGCTACAGCATTGTGTCCTTGCTTGTACTTGCTTTACCCCTCATCTCTCTTGTATCATGTTTCTGGCACTGTGTCCTGCATTCCATACATCTGTGTGACCCTGTTATAACAAGTAGTACTGTTCCTAATCATGTTGCTTTATAAAATAAAACAATTTCAACTGCCCTTTTTGTTTCCCAAAATAAAACTTCAATATATTCTTGCTAACCTCAAATATTCACCACTAAAACATCCAATGCTTAAATTACTACTCTCAGGTGATATACATCCCAATCTTGGGCCTAGCACTACTTCTTCTCTATCCAACCAGCCTATCACTACCTCCACTCTACCCACCCAACCATCACTGCCATCCCTCCCACCGTTATATTCCTCTTCTCAGAATCACTCATCCATATCTAACAGAAAGTTAACTTTACTATGTCTTAACATTCAAAGTATTCTGGGCAGCCACGGTGGTGCAGCGGTTAGCGTTTTTGCCTCACAGCAAGAGGTTCTCCAGTTCGATTCTCGGTTGGGGTACCTTCTGTGTGGAGTGTGCATGTCCTCCCTGTGGTCCCGTGGGTTTCCTCTGGGTGCTCCGGTTTCCTCTCACATCCCAAAGACATGCAGCAGGTGGATTGGACACTCTAAATTGGCCCTAGGTGTGAGTGCGTGCATGTGTGTGCCTTCCATGGAAGGTTGGGTGCCGGGCTGGCAACTCGACACCATAAAACTCCACTGCCAGTCATGAGCAGACAGATGATCCACTGTGGCGACCCCTAACCGGGAAAAAGCCGAAAGAAGAAGAAGAAGAAGAAGAACATTCAAAGTATTCTAAACAAAGTCGCTAAACTTCATTCCTGGATATCTGTCCACATCCCCAACATACTAACACTCTCAGAAATCTGGCTAAAACTCCACATATTTGACAGTGAACTCTTACCCCCCCCCCCCCGGCTACAATATCATCCGTCAAGATAGACTCAATAAAAAAGGGGGATGTATGGCAATACTGTACTCAGAACAACTCTCTCTCTACCCTTTATCACCCTTTCCACCTAATTTCTATTCAGTGGAAGTCATTTTAGCAAACTGCAAACTGAGCAATATTAAAAAAATAACTATTGCTTCCATCTATATTTCTCCAGGAAACAGCATTCCTATATTGGGTGATGTTAACATTGACTGGAATTCTCTAACCACTAAGTCTCTCAGTGCCAGTATAAACCTCTTTGGCTTCTCCCAACTAATCACTTCCCACACTCCTCTGAATAAACATACTAAGACCAGCTCTACACTTGACTGGATCCTTACCTGCAACCCTAACCTTTATCACAACACCATGACATTGCTTCAAACCATAAGTGACCACCTTTCTACCCATATTCAAAGACACTCCCTCCAGTTTAATAAATCCCATCAATATAAAGACTGCCGAAAACTTTCTAACTTCAGCCAAGACACCTTCAACCATTTGCTATCCTCAATCAACTGGTACTTGCTTTACGACCTTACCCTAGAACATGCTGTTCTAAAATTCAACAGTATATTCCTAAACATCCTAAACTCCCTAGCCCCAGTCAGGAACATTAGAATTAAAGCTAACTTTGCACCTTGGATAACTCAAGAAACTAGTCCCTTCATGTACAAAACAGATATCTCCTGGAAAAACTGCAAAAAAAATCTCCTTCTGATCTTGAATCTTACAGAGAACTCTAACAGCTCCTAGAACATCTTCTACAAAATAATCTCTTAACCACTACCCAACATGGCTTTCACTTCTGCCACAGTACCTCCACAGCACAAGCATCTTTCACACAGGCTTTCTCCAAATCTTGACATAACAATAAACTAGCCTCCTATCTATTCCTTGAATTCTCAAAGGCCTTTGACACAGTCTCCCACAACATTCTTCTATCAAACCTTTCTAGCTTTAATCTCTCCAACTCTGCTACCTCTCAAACAGACTACAGTCTGTAAAATTTCTCTCTGCAACCTCCCCCTTCCTACCAGTCCACACGAGGGTTCCCCAATGTTCCATTCTTGGATCCCTACTATTTAATATTTTCAGTAACAACCTCTACACTTCCTGCCCTCACTCTTCATTAATACAGTATACTGATGACTCTACAATAATTTCCTCCTCTGAAAGTCTCCCTCTCCTCCTCACCCTTACTCAAAAATCTCTCCACTCTGTCAAAACATGGTTAATTTCCAACCAGCTCCTTCTAAACCCTAATAAAACCAAACTTCTCCTATTCCTCCCTAAACCTCTCCAACACCTCAAAGCTACCGTCATCATCTCTTCCCTCAACAACACAACTATCAAGGTTGAACCCCACACTAAACTACTAGGGGTCATAATAGACAACCAACTAAAATTCGATCTTCACATATAGCACTGCATTAAAAAGACCCATCAAAAACTTGGCCTGTTCTATAGAAATAAAAGTCTCTTTACAAATGAATCTAAAATCTTCCTTGCACAAGCCTATCTACCCTGTTATATGCTGCCCCTATTCCTACTAACCTACAAACTAATGTTTTGACTAAGCAAGTACTCACTTTTAATAAAATTGCTAGATTTTCTTCAAATCATCTCTATCACTCACATCATTGTCTATCTCTATAAAACCTTCAGTGGCTAGTATTTCGTCAACAACTTTTTCTGCCTCAGCTACATTTGACTCACTCTATCCTAAACTGATCCAACTCCTGTCCAGCTCTCGCTACTCTCATCTGTCTCTACACTCCCAATCGTACACTCAGTACTTCTGACTAACACCTCCTGGAGATTTACAAACCCAACAAACAGTAGTAAACTTCTCTACAATCACTCAGTTGCCAAAGCATGGAACAAGCTACCCCTATATGTTAGAATAATTACCAACACTTACTGTTTCAAAAACATTAAAGAACAACATATTACACTCCTGGATTTTCTCTTGCATTGACCCAACTTAAACTACTTCTTCCTCTGCTGTAACTAACCCCTCCTTTCTCTTACTTTGTTTCGAGCCCGCACCTTTACCATAAAAGAGGCCTATGGCCCCCGACATGATGTTATATTTTATACTGATCTTACCTCATGTTTTAATCTGTATGATTTGTAATGTGTTTTTGCTTAGGATACAATTCTTATGTGAATAGTGTTATACTTTATTCTTCATAAAGTTTTGATCATTCGTACTTCGTGCTATATATTTGTTAGTAATTATATGGTAATTAAGGTTAGGTTGAAATTGTATATATTGTTATAGTTCATCTTTTATAATGTTTATAACAATTGGAGCTTTTTTCCTTGGGTCTTCACTGAAAAAGGGCATCTGCCAATTTGGACTAACCTGGTCAACAAATGTCAAAATAAAATAAATAAATATGGTTTCTAGTGCATAGTACTATCTTAGGTTCATAGGTTCATAGTTTGGTACTAGACTATCAGCCCTAGGGTCTATATAAGCCTTGCCATAACAATTCCCTGGCTATTTCTTCCCACACTATTTACTTCCCTGGACCCCTGTCTAGCAGGGTGACTGACATGATTCCTGGGGTGAAATTCCTTTCTCCCGTCCAATCGTCAAGGTTCCTTTTGAAGAGGGCCAAAGAGGCACTCTGCTTGACATGTATGAGCAGTCTATTCCAGAGTCTTAGGAGTCACCGGGTCAGGAACCTATCCCTCCAGCATGTTTTGTTTATTGTGATGACAAGTTTTAGATCCCTGGAGCGTGTGGCTCTGAGGGATTGGGATTTCTTTAAGTGTAGCATGTCCAACAGCTCTGGGTTTGACATGGCCTTGTATGTTAAGCCTCTGAGTAGATGATATGCGACAGAGTATAGCTGGATTTTTTTAAGGTGGTCAGCGTAGGGCATCTGCTTTATGCCTGTGATTCTTTTAGTGAGGTAGTTCTGCGGTCTTTCCAGTTGTTGCAGATGTCTTGAGATTTACATACCAAACAGGGCATTGTATTCTATAATGGGTCTAATGAGGGATGAGTACAGTGGGACAATGACCTCCTCTTTTCTGGATGAAAAGCCCTTAGTGATGAGGTGTGTCACATAGAAGGATTTCCTGACTGTTGTGGCGATGTGGTTATCGAAGGTGAGACCACTGTCCACCTATGTCCTTAAGTCTCTTATCACACTTTCGGTGTTTAGTGTACTGCCACCTATGTGGTAATTCACGGGTACATGTTTTTTCCCAAAGGGGATAACTATACATTTCTTGGCATTGAGCTTGAGCCCATGGCTTTGGCACCAAGCATCTGTTTCTGTAAGGTCCTTTTGTAGAGTATCCACATCATTTGGGGGATTCAGTAATGGCTCCCAGTTTGCAGTCATCTGTGAACTTTGTTAGCCAGAGTCCCTTAGTGTTGGCCTGTACTTCAGAGAAGTAGATGCCAAACAAGAGCGGTCCCAGGACTGAACCCTGAGGTACTCCACTTGTCACTTGTCTGGAGCTGGATTTGGAGTTGGCTACTTTTGCAGTATGGGTTCTGTCAGTAAGCCAGTTGGCAACCCATTGAGTGACGTAGGGATTAATGCCCAGCTTAGTAAGTCTATCTATGACTCCAGAGTGAGGGATGGTATCAAAGGCCTTGGCGAAGTCTGGATAGGCTGTGTGGACTGCCTTACCTTCGTCCACAGCTCTGGAGACTGATTCGAAGAAGTCAGTCAGGTTCAGGAGACAAGTTCGGCCCTTCACGAACACAAACTGGGTGGGGTCCAGTGTTTGAAGGTTGCCAGTGTCTTTGGCTGTTAGATACTGTTCCTGCTGCCATGTGAAGTTTTATCCTGTGGAGCATGCATACATAATATAGATGCTGCATCCTATGGCCTGGAATTTCCTTTTACTGTTACTTTACCCACTGTCTTTTTTTTTTTGCCCTTTACCTATATACTGTTGTGTTCTGTATGTGTAGTGTAACTTTGTTCACTATGTTTTTCTGTTTATTTATTTTTTTCCTCTCTGAGCATTATTCCTTTCTGCAAAAATTCTGGGGTGGTCTCCACTTGCCCTTTTCATTTTTGTTAACCCTGTGTGAGTGTGCTGTTTTAGTATTTTGATTTTATCTCTTCTAACACATTCCATACCAGCTTGTAAATCAGTGGATGTGCATAATATAAATTTTTATAGAAATGCTGCAACATTCCTACTCAGAAGTGTTCCTAGTTCTAGCACCGTGTTTACAGTGGAATTATATTTTGGTGATTTTAATGCAAATGATAAAAAGGAATATTTGGTAGGACTTAAATGCCAAGGGTCTATAAATATAATACACTCTTCAAGTACCTTGGTGGACTTTTTCTAGCAGGTCAGCGTGACAACAGAGAGGAGACTGTTTGTGGCTCTGTTGTATTAAGTCTTGCCCAAACCTTTTACTGCACTTCACTGTACCTGTGTGATCCATCCTCTGCAAGATCGTCATATTACCTCCTATACAATTCACTGATAAAAGTAAAATAACAGGTAACAGGAAAATTCCAAAGTATGAACATCAAAGAAAGAGTATCTGAAAGGTAAGATGCAAATAGCAGAGTAATGCAGGATTTTATAAATTCTCAGCCTTGCCAGCCTGACCACATATTTTTCTAAGATGACTTAGTACCCCTATCCTACATGGTGAAGGATCTTCTATCACACTGTGGAGGATTTCTCTTTTCCAAAAAGGAATACATTTTTCATATGCATCACAGATCCTATTTTGTATCAGCTAAAAGACTGAATGGACAAAACATAATTTTTTTAAGTGTGGATTGATGCCTCCTAACTAATGTAGCTGATTTCAAGATTGCCAAATCTGGATACACAAAAAAGTTACCTTCTCAATTGCAAGGACCTCATCAAACAAGCTTAACATAAATCATCTTCTATAGGATGGCAGGATCATAGGAAGTTACTAGGCAAATGGGCTTAGGGCCCTTACAAGCCTATCCAAGTTCTTACCCTTATTTCCATGATCAGCACCTATAGATGAAATGTATACATACCTTTTTAATAGTGTTCTTTTATCAATGTAATATGAGCAAAAGTCTGACAACAATCAACTACCTTATGCAATTTATTTATTTATTGTGTGTGTGTGTGTGTGTGTATGTGTGTGTGTGTGTGTGTGTGTGTGTGTGTGTGTGTGTGTGTGTGTGTGTGTGTGTGTGTGCACATATGAGTGCATGTGTATGTGTGTGCACATGTGTATATATGGCTCCCTAATGAAATGTCAGCACTCAAAATGCCAAGTGCCAGCACAACAACAAAAAAAAAAGACTGAAACTCCAGAAGGGTGAATCTCGAAAATCACTCTTCTTCTTGGAACTTACTTTTGCATTGGGCAAGCTCCCCTGCACCCCCACACACCCAGACTCCCTGAAGTTATATATACCAACTCTGACATACTGCAGAGAAAAGGGAATATGCTAAGAAATGGCCATCTTGGACTTAGTATATGTAAGTCAATTTTTTTCACCCATTCAGTTTTCATGTTTTGGGACTTGTTCTAGTGGGTCCTGACATTTCAAATGCTTACCCCCCCCCACACACACACACACATACATATACACACACACACACATAGATGTATATGTATATATATATATATATATATATATATATATATATATATATATATTTATTGATATATAGATAGATAGATATAGATAGAGATATAAATATACACATGTGCACGTATATGCACACACACACACACACACACACACACACACACACACACACACACACACACACACACACACACACACACACACACACTTACTTAGGCATTTCCCTTTGGACCACAACATACAATATTTACTATATGCACCAGCCATGCCTGCTTTCACTTATAATCCCTCATTGCTTGTGACATGTGGTTTGACCCAGACCTTTCCCCTGTTTCTTAGAAGCTCATCTACTAACTTTTGCCAGGAAACACTCCTATAGTGGAATTATCTGATCTGGTTCATGATCATGACTGCAAACCCGTTGAGTAGCAGCTCTTTTAGTTTTACCTGTTGAAATGACCAACTCGTCTACTAGTGAAAAAGTTACGATACAGTATCTTGACTTATCTGCAAATAATGAAAGGGTGGCAAAATCTAAAAAAATAGCATTTTGCAGGGAGAGGGCAACCCCTTGCAACCCTCCCATGTTAGGGACTACTTGTCCAGAATAGGGAAAAAAAAAGAATCCTTATATACAGATCTCCAATCTCTACATAGGGAACTCCCCTTTGTCCATAATAGTGCTTGGCAGGATGAAACTCAACTAGTTTGTTAAGTCAGAGAATGGGAAAATTGATGAGAGAAATACTGTTAAGAGGCTCTTGACAAGTTGTCTTATGATTAGAAATGTTCTGTACCTAGATTTTCATATTTTTATACATCTTTATTAAATCGGGGCACCACGTGGTGTGGTGGTTGTGGCATTGCCACCGCCTCAAGAGGAGAGTTCTCGGTTCGGTTGCTGGCTGGGGTGCCTTCTCTGCATGTCCTCCCTGTCTCCCTGTGGTGGGGTGTGGGTCTGGGTGCTCCCTTTCCTCCCCCTCAAAGAAAACCACATCCCAATGGATAAATTGGCCCTATTAAATTACTATGCGTGTGTGTGTGTGGAAGGTTCTGTGGTGGGTTGGGGGGGCACTGTAAAACTCTGTACTACTCCTGCTTGCCATTCAATGTCCTGACATTCCGCTACTAACTGGGAAAACTAACAAAGAAGAAGAAGAAGAAGAAGATACATCTTTATTAAATCAGCACATTGTAAAGTGTAAGATGGAATAGTCATTGTTAAATCACTGGTGCAGTAGACTTTACCTATATGAGGTGAATCACGCCTATAATATTAGACGTTCAGCCAGTCTAAAAAGCTATAGGTGCCTTCCACCCTCACAATACGTCTACCCCAAACATGCAAGAGTGGTGGTCTAGGAAGGACATATGGATGAACCAAAATTCAAAACTTTATTGCTATTGGTACATTTAGTTAGACATTTCAAATTATTGACAACAGTATCAGTGGCTATCTTCATCTATGGTTTTTGAGCAGATATGTATCCTACTGGGGACCTACCTTTTATCTGTAGAAAAGTTACTCCATCTTTTGGATATATCTGTCATAAAAGGCAAAAGTGCATGCAGTAGGTAACTAGCTTATAAAAACAGTCACAAAGTCTGTGTTTCCTGTTTAGGAGAACACCACCACATTGTATCTTCTGATACTTGCTTATCCTTTAGACCTGAATTGACTAAAAGCAGGTTGAATTCCCGGAGACATTTTCTTGATAACTGATGTCATAAGGATTTGGTGTATGTGACTATGACTCCTGACTCTTTTTCAGTGGATCTCCCCCCTGATGTATAGAAATGGAAAAAAAATATCCAAAAATATTTCTGGAGAGGCTCATTTAGCCACCTCTTTTAAGCGGTCTGGGACAGACAGTTCCACTGAGGTAGTTTTGCAGCCCTTGAACCAGTCTACCTGGTCCCTCTACTGAGACTCTGTGGAAAGCTACCAAGGCCCAGGAACAGCACACATCCAGTCAGACCAGATTTCAGGCAGCCTTAGCCCAGAAAGGAGAACCACACTATGTTCAACATATTGATCACTGCTATAGTAGCCTTAGCTATATGGGTTATATCCTGCCAAGGATATAACAGCTGGCCATCCTCCAAAATTTTAGGGCACTTTCCACATGCCCAAACTGTCAGACAGCTCAAGCTGGCCTGACTGAAAGACAAGTTTGGGCATTAAGCTCTTTAGAGCTTTATTGCCGCTGAACAATACACTCCAGTGAGGCAAGGATCGATGGTGGGATTTTGCTTTCCTTTGTTAGGCAGATAAGTTCCCTTTGGGGGAAAAAAATTTCTATTTTCTTCACTTTGTTGAGGTGTCGGTACTCTCCTCTTCAAAAAAGTTATCTTAAAGCTAGGAGTGTTTTGTTTTAACAGACTAACTTGAGACTATAATGCACTTTTGAATGGAGACCTTATTTTTTTTCTGTTAGTTTAAAACTAGTGTAAAGTAACTGAAAACATTTTTTGTAGGGAAATTGTATTTATTTTTCTTTTGTGAGGCTGGCATTGTGTTTTAAAGTGCTTTTTACTGTGTTTTTTTTTTCTGTCAAAAATTAACTTTTATGACCGACAGTGTTTATTAATATTTGCTGCTTATCTTCCCCAGGAAAGAGACACCATTTTGGGTTTGACCATGGAACAGACTTGAGTCGACCCTATCTAGTTTTCCACAGAGACAGGATTTCTTTGAGAACTAAACCTTTTTTATGGCTACAGTGGTATCCACATTTACTTTAAGCTTATCTATCCATCTTCCCATTTTCTTTCCTGAACCAAAAATAAGGGAGAAAGGATATCCCATGCATGGGATATTCACAGACAAGTCAGGTACTATCGTAACAGAACTAAATCTTTCAGATCTTCATACTGATAGTTAATTTCTTGTGAATGTAAAAAGAATGGACAACCTGTGTCAGAACAGACTATTTCCAAATGGTTGTCTCAGGCTATTAGCATTATAGTCATGACAACAAAACTATTCCACGTAGGGTCAACACTAACTCTACCAGGGTCTTGGCTGCATCTATGGCTTTTTTGGAAAGGCTTGGATTCTAGAAGTATTGTAGAAGCTGCAACATAGTCTGCAATACATATGTTTACAAGGAGCAAGAAGCTTGCTTCTTTCTGTAGGTCTGGATCAGACTTTGCTAAGACCATTCTTCAGGGGCTCCTGGACCCCTTCCCTTCCACCTCCAAAATATGGTAAGCTAGAGTAATCTAACTGTATTTAAGACTACTGCAGCAGTGATCAATATGAAGAAAATATTACAGTCGTGTAAGGAAAAATTACCATGACAGTAGATGTTTGAATGATCACTGCTGCAGTAACCTCTCCAGCCATCCCCCTCGTTTTTGTGTTGTTTATGTCAGGGTGTGAATATTTATTTTTTATTGTTCCTAGCATTATCCTTTCAGGGCTCAGCCTCCCTTTTCAGTGTTGGCATGAAAGCTCTGAAGGGCTTGGCACTCAAACCAGTCTTTTTAATCAGGCCAGCCCAAGCTTCCTGACAGCTTTGTTTGTGTGGATGGTGCCCTGAAGCTTTGGAAGCTGTCTGGCTATTATATCCTTGGCAGGATATAGCCCATATAACTAAGGCTACTGCAGCAGTGATTATTTGAACATCTACTTTTATGGTAAGTTTACTTACATAACTGTACTTTCTTCTTCTCCTGATTCAGTCCTCTGGTCCAAGTAAACTAGGCAGACTTTATAAGGTGCCGGACTCTCAATGTTTCTTTTCAAAGATGCCATTGCGGACTTGGCTGCTATTTCTCTGTTAAGGGACAGTAGTTCAATGTCTTTTTCTTCATTCATCCCTGTCCCTAATGCAAAAGGCAGAGCCTTTGACAGCTTTCAGAAGGTTTATGTCTCTTTCATGTCATCATTTTGTGCAATTAACTGCTGGGTACACGTGGCAAAATGTTTGCTTTCTATCTTTGCTGTCATGCAACAATTTATTGCTAGCCAACCTACTTTAGGCACTAAACTCACTTTGTAAATATGGTCAGTTCTGAGTGTATGATGCACTGTTTGCTGCATCCAGTACTGCTGCTACAGTGACAGTGATGCGTGGGGATGCCTTGGGTCAGACCTCAACACTTTTCTGAACATGTTGAGGCACAGATCTTAAACCACTTTGGAGAAAGACTTCAGTTTTTAGAATCTCTTGGCTGAGATACTTAAGAAGTTAAGAGAGAGAGGAAAAGTGATGCAGGGAGTTATCAAACAACCCCCTTTATTCCTAAGTGCCAAATGAATTATCCTTCCAATCCTGGGCCTTCCTTTCATAAGCCATTTAAATTGTCTCAAAAGAAATCCTTAAAATATGATTAAAAAATATCACAGAGACTCATGGATCCTCTTTCCCTAAGAAAAATGTCTAGCTACCTTTGGACCACATTCCGTCTCCGTTCCCCACCCATGCCATCCTTCCAGATGAGCAAGCAATCTTTCCTTCTCTTTATATTTCTGGATACAGATAACATCAGGCCTTTGGGTACTGAGTATATTCCATCATGGCTACAGACTTCATTGGGTGGCTCTTCCACTTCAGTCAAGGATTCTTCTGTTTCCAAAGAACCAGACTTATTTGTTTTCCCATATCCTTTTGGATTTCTTGTTCAAAGTAGTAGTAGAACCTCTTCCTCCTTCCTAACATGGAAAGAAGCTTCTATTCAATGATTTTTCTATTACCCAAGAAGGAAGGCACCTGGAGGCCAGTTTTAGTACTGTCAGTTTTAAATACCATTCCCCTAGTCCCAAAGTTAAAAATGCTAACCTTGCAGAATCTTTCCTCTTCTTCCCCCACAGCATATTAAGCCACACTAGACTTCAATGATGCCTATCTTCACATCCCTATTCACAAAGGCCACAGATGTTACCTAGGATTCTTTGCTTTGAGGTTGCACTTTTAATTTACATATTTGTCCTTTGCTATCCTGCTGCTCCAAGGGTATTCACAAAATATTTGGCTGCAGTCATTGCCTTGAGCAGACTACAAGGAATTCACATCTGCCCCCACCTGAATGATTATCTCTCTACCAATACCTAATAAACTCCAGCATCCATTCACTTCTCAATGAATTTACTCCACAGTCTAGGTTTCAGGTTAAATCTGGAAAAATCTTCCCTGGTCCCATCTCACAGATTAGTCTTTCTAGGATGCCTTCTGGGCACTTCCCCTCCAGACAATGTTTAATTTTGCCATAAACAATTCCTAAATCTAGCAGTTCCCTAGCAAGTGAATTTCTCCAGAATTCTTGGCTACATGGCTTGATGAATCAGCTTAATGATTCCTTTAACCAGACTCCACATGAGGAAAATTTAAATCCATCTGGATCCAGTGCAAATATCCTCTATCCTTTCCTGTTCATTCCATTAATTCATCAAAAAGGAGGTCTTCTGGTGGACCAGTCCAGTCCAACAGAATCCTGATCTGTCCCTTTTCCCCCATTCCTACTCAGTCAGTTACAACAGACACCTTGGATTTTGCATGATGGGTATTTTCACAAGGTATCAAAGTCCATGGCATCTAGGAGCCTTATTTCAGGCACAAGCACAGAAACCTAAGATACTTTTCTGGTAACTCCTTTTTGGCACAGACACCAATGGTTTTCCCTTCTCATGCACCAGGCCAGGAACAATTGCCAGAAACTTCCATACAGAGTGGACCTACTCACACAGGACAAGGGTTATCTCATCCAATCCAACATTCTCAACTTCTCCCTGACTGAATGGATGATAGGTTTTAATCCCATTTAGGCACCTCTTTTCAGAAGGCATGCAACAAGTATTAGATGCTAGAGAACCTGTTACTAGAAAATCATGTTAAGCCAAATGGAAGAGATTTTCTAGTTGGATCCATGACAGAGATTAGGAACCATCTCACACATGGGGTTTAGTGGTTCCAGTACCTGTGTGCATTGTTTCCTAAGCTTTGA
Organism: Protopterus annectens; assembly: GCF_019279795.1. NCBI lineage: Eukaryota > Metazoa > Chordata > Ceratodontiformes > Protopteridae > Protopterus > Protopterus annectens. Next base: position 1,173,296,323 of record NC_056739.1, on the reverse strand, counting down.
CAATAATCCCATATAGCTACAGACTACTGCAACTTTACATGCATTAACTGAAAAGAAACTAAACCATAATAACAGTTTCAATTGGTAATCTTATGCATAATATATAAATGTCTTCTTTTTAACAATTTTTATTCACTGCAGTAATACATAAACTTCTTAATTTCTGCCTTCCCTTAAACCTCATGCCTCCTGATCATTATTTTATATGTACTGATCCCATGAACCCAATTTGTTTTTATAAAGAGTACTTCTTTACCTTTTCTAAAGATCCCACCTTCAGTTCTTTTACCTCCTTTACAATATTCAGAATTTCTGCTATATCTGCTATAGATTTTGATTTCCATTTTCTAGTAATTGTTTTTTTTTTTGGTAGCCAACAGCATTAAACTTAGTGAGTCCTGACTATGTTTAAGCACTTCAGATCTCATATTCCAGCTGAAATAATCATTCCCATAGTTACAACCATTCGTTACCCCAATATTTCAGTTAATACACTCAATACAGAATTTTTAAAATCTGCCAGAAAATTACATTCCAAAAAAATGCATTCCCAATTACCTCCCTTCCCCATCACGCCTCCAGTATTTGCTATCTACTCGAGGAAGAATCATCTAAAGTCTACTTGGAGTATACACGTCCATTCAAAACCTTAAACCTTTTGGACTTTGATGCATACTTCGGAGCCTTACAGGTTTCTTCACATTGTATCTTTGCAAATTGCCTTTCCATTCTCCTTTGATTGATTCTTAGTTATCATGCAATATTTTAGATATTCTAATAATTATTCCTTTTTAATAGCACCTTCTGTTTTCTAGTCAACTAAAACATTTACCTGAGTTGGCCTTTCTTTTAGTACTCCACTATCCCCTTCTCTGCTTCTACTTTATCAATATCTGATAGGGAAGGCAGTCTGTAATCTGCAGTCCAAACTTTTGTTTGACCTCATCCTATAAATTTTCTTCTTAATCCTTGGTTTGCAAGCTGAGTTTTGAGATAATTCTCATACCCACATTCACAGACTGGCTCCTCTAAAATCCATTCTCTCTACTTGAACCATGGACACTGGAATCAGAATGAGAGCTTCATTCCCTTTGCATAATTAATCTGGTCTCTGCAGAGCTTGTTACTCTGCCCAGTACTTTTAAATGTATTTTTTACAGATTTACCACATCACTCGACACTACTTGGCTGTTCAGTTTTGCCAGTAACTATAAGATCGATGTGTATCTATAATCTATTTTTCACTGTTTTACTGTTAAACTGTTTATTTAATTGAGTGTGAACTGTTCTGCTGCAATATTTAAGTGTGCATCTGTTCTCCTGTGTTAAGTCGACCTAAACAGAGTTTAAATACATTTAACTCTTGGTTAACCGGCACCCATGGGGATTGGTAGATGCTGGCTAACTGTAGTTTCTAGTTACTTGAGAGTTACTATTAAAAATAGGCCAGACTAATACTTTACCCTATACTATTTATTTGGTTTGACTTTTTCTTAGGTTGGGGAGAGAGGAAATGTATTCCTATCGTCCTTTTTAAAACTCTAAAACTCTAAAAATGTAAGGTATGTTTCTGCGGGGGGGGGGGGGGTGCAGAAAGTGCAACACATGAAAATTGTACTATATTTATTTGATTTTTTTTTTCTGGTTGCTTGAGTTCTGGTTAACTGAGAGTTTACTGTATCTTTAGAATAGTCTGGTGACAGGTTTTGCTGTATCCAGATCTGTATGTGTGATTCCTGTGTTTCCTGCTATGCCATCTTGTGTTGGCTGGGGCCTACCTGCACTTAGTGAGAGTAAGTGAAATGGCTGGAACTGGTTGGAACTGGTCTGGCATAGGGTGTTTGAATATTAATATTATTAATATTAATGAACATACTATGATATGTTTTTTACACACAAACCCGATGAAGTATTTATTTGGTACAGAAGCGATCTTTGTTAAAAGTGTTTCAGTTTATAAGTTACTAATATTTATTCTGATAAATGTTTAGTGGTAGATCTTTTTGTTAGTTAATTAATAAATCATTTTATTAGTGAGTTTGTTTCTTAGTTAATAGTTTGGATTAGCAGGTTAGCCTTAATAAGCTGTTCTTATATTATATATTTCAATTTGTCTCTAGCTTTTAAGTTTCAGTTCTAAGGTAGCAGAGTCTTAGTTTACACTATGGTGTTAAGGGGGATGGGGGACTTGGTTAAATGAATGAGTTTAATGCCTTTATTGCTCTTTAACAGAACCACCTCTATAACCACTCCTATTGCTCCAAATAACGTGATTATTTATAAATTAATGAATATCTTTAATGGTTTTCATTATAATCAACTAGGATCACTTGTTTGTGTGTTTCAATAAAGTATATTCCATTTTTTACTCAACTGTGGACTACCTACTATTTTATTACTTTGTAATACATATTTTAAAGTTCAAATTTTATTAGTGAACTAGGAGCATAACTTATTTCAATGAGTAAACTTCACACTTTCCACACTGTGAAGTTTCTACTTGATTTGTTTTTGACCCAGTATAGGTTGCATACTTGGTTTTCTGAGACTTCGAGGGATACCATGGATTTTTCTTTTTGAAACTGTAATATCTAGATTCAGGATATTTAAAAAGGATAGAAAAAACAAGACAGGAGGAAGAAATTGTGCTGTTTCTAAAATGCATTTGGTGTGTATTGGCTAAGATCAAAGGTTAAGCTGGACAGGAAAGGATTGATAGAGATGGTCACCTTAAAGACAAATCAGGTGGATGGGAATGTTTGGTTATTGGATAAAAACAGACTTAGAAACAAATGACAATGATTGTATAATCTTCCTATATCTACTGCTTAAATTAAGTACTTCATTGCTTCTGTGAACCTAGCAACTGTTGTTTCCATAATGGTCTCTCCATGCTTAGAATATTGCAGTGTCCCCCATAAGAGGCTTCTTGATTGTGATCCTAGCTGCCTTCAGTGAATGGAGAACTCCACAGCTAGACTTCTGACAGGAACCCTGTCATGTTCTCATTATTCCTGTGCTGCAGCATCTGCACTGGCTGCTGGTGGCCCAGAAGTCTGAACTTAACTTATGCATTGATTTTGCTTCCATTATATGGTTCCTATCTTTTTAAAGGAGGTATTGTCTCTACTTGCAATGAGGGGAGTGGAAGGTAAATTTGTTTCCTGAAGACTTTATAGCAGGAGTTTATATATGTGTTTATCTTACCTTTGTGTTTATAAGTTCATAGGTTCAAGGTCTGTGCTACACTTAAGAACACTGGGGCTTGTTTAAGTCTAACCATGCATCCCAATTTTCTGACAAGTTCTGGTACTCTTGGTAGTGTAAGCAGGGGCTTGGGAAATGAAACATTTATAGGAAGGGCAATACCACAATGTAGAAGCACCAAAGTTGAACAAAATAGAACCACCACCTAGTAATCCACAGGATATTTATTGTAAAACACACTCTGACGTCTCAGCTTCACAAGCCTTCAAGGAGTATAACATTCACAAAAAGTAACCTGCCTATATACACCCATCAATTATACATTTAAACATAATTAATCAAGTTCAATAATATATTAAACAAAGACTCTCCAATTAATCTCATTATTTAACCCCTTAGAGAACAACGTACCAAACTTTAAAATATATACAGACCCTTTAAAAAGCAATTTTATTTTTTAAATCGTTTTCATCACAATATGTATCAATTTGTTCCAAAACAGTGCCCCTCAAACCATCAGTATTACCATTATGACATGTATTAAAGTGTACTGCTATTGTATTTTCCTTTCTATTTTTAACTATGTCCTTAACATGTTCTAATAACCTGATTTTGAATGGTCTTTTTGTTTCCCCTATGTAAAATTTATTACAAGGGCACTTTAAGGCATAAATAATGCCCTCAGTGCCACAGCAAAAAATATTCTTAGTTTCAAACAACAAATCATTATTTTTTTTTAAATATTGAACAATATATTTACAAGCCTTACACTTTCTACAACCAATGGTCCCTAGTTATTTTATACTAGGTTGTATTCTAATTAAAGGGGCTACCATCTTAGACTTTACTAATAAATCTCTAAGGTTCCTTCCCCTCCTAAATGACATAATAGGAGCCCCCAATTTTTCCACAAATGGATCATTTATACATAAAATATACTCCCAATAATACATTAGTAGCTTTTTTTTATTGTGGCACTAAAGCTACTAAATGTGGTAGTAAAATATATATCCTCCTGTTGTTGAGGTTTATTGTTCACTTTACATCTTTGTGTATGCCTATTAACAATAGGCTGGACAATGTATTCTTTTAAAAATTTCTTCCAACATCCTTCTAATATTTCTTGATCAAAACCTCTCATTCTAAACATATTAATCATATTGCACATTTCCCTCATATTCTAATTCATTATTACATAATCTAAAAATACGAATAAATTCCTCAAAGGGGATAGAATAAATAGTATGGGGGTGGCAACTATCTACCCTCACAAATTGTGATCCACTATCAAATTTTCTGTGGACTCTAGTTTGAATAGTCTTATTATTACTACTACCATCAAGGCTTACATCTAAAAATTATTCATTTTTTCCAACTTTTAACCCATCAAATTCTAGTCCAAACCTGTTGTTTCCTAGCATGTCAACAAATCCTTCTACTTCTTTTTCACCATCTTCACACAAGAAAATCAGATCGTCTATAAATCTATAATAAAGCTTAACATATCTATGGAAGAATTCACTCCTATATATGTACTCATTTTCGAACAAACCCATACTGAGATTTGCATATGAGGGGGCAAACACCACCCCCATTGCTGTTCCTCTTTTTTGTCTATACAAAACCTCTCCAAATTAAAAAAAAATTGTTTATGACAAAAGTCTAACAGTTCTACAATAAATTCTGTAGATGGACTTTGGCCCAAAAAGAGCCTTACAGCTTCTAACCCAAAATCATTTCTAAGTTTGGTATAAAGACTTTTGACGTCAGTTGTAATCCAGTACATCCCCCACCCCATTGAACTGCCTTGATCTTATTCAAAACGTCAGACACATCTTGGATATAATCTGGTAACAGCTTTACTTTTGGTAGTAGATGGAAATGTAAAAACTGTCCAATTTTATATAAAAAAATATTTTCTTACCGATACTATAGGACATCCTGGGGGGTTAATTAAAGACTTATGTATCTTGGGAAGACAGTAAAATAAGGCCATCTCACATCCTACCACCCCAAATTTCGTTTTGATGTCATTCTCTGAGAAATAACCCAACCTACTACCCTTTTTAAGCAAGTTAGTATATTTATCTATTGCGTCCTTATACACTCTTAATTCCACTTGTTCATATACATTTCCATCCTTCAAATGTTCATTGCACATATTTAGATATTGAGCATAACTCATAATTACTATCTTGTTCCCCTTATCTGCAGGTTTAAAAATAATATCCTGCCTTTTACTCCATAATTTCAAAGTTTTCCATTCATTATTTTGTTAAGTTAAACCCCACATTTTTAAATTCCATAAATTCTTTCTCTACTGCGAATTGCAGCATAGAATAAAAATGCTGAACCTCTTCATTTAAAAATGGTGGCATAAATTCACTCTTATAAGTTATCTTGCTCATATCAAACAGTGTATACACATTATATTCTTCTTCAGAGCAACATGAATAAAAGCTGTCACTATTCAATTCATCAAAACTTTTGTTACATTCTATTAGAGGTTCATTAACAACATTCATATTATTAAAAACACATTTCAGATGTAGTTTCCTAATAAATCTAAACAAATCAGTTTTCACTTCATACAATCTTGGAATAACAGTTGGAACAAATTTAAGGCCACAATTAAGTACACTGTATTCGCTGTTATTCAAAATATGACCAGACAAATTGATAACATAGTTGCAGCAGTCACTCATCAGTAGCAAGTTAACATTTACCTCTTTTGAAGTACTGTTGCTGATATCCATCTTTGGATTGTCCATAATATATTTCCCTCTGATGCTTTCTCTCTTGGGGACCTCCTTTAGGGCCATTATAGTTCCCCCAAAAAGTCTGTTCAAACTGTTTGCGCTGCTGTGCACTTGGTAGGCATGGATATTCATCCCTTTCATCTTCTTCTGCTGAATTAATCTTTTCTGAATTGGAGAATGATGTATTCGAATGCCCTCCATCTTCCTGGAAATGTACACATCTCACAGACCATTTCCGATTGGCCCGAGACAAGAAGGCCCTCCCATTGTCATAATCACGTAGATCACGAAGCAATTTAACTTTTTTACGCTCAATAATATCACCCTCATAAGACTTAAGTTTGTTGTTAATGAGGAACATGTTGTTTTAATTTGTTCCTTCAGTTCATTTTGCTTTAACCTATCCCTTTCCAAAAGTATGGTAATCCATTCCATCGTGCATTTGTGAGCGGCAGTAACCCACCACTGATGGAAAAGCTAATCAGTGGCATTATCTATTTCAAACGGCAAAGAGGGGTCTTTGTATGCTTGTAAACCATAGGAAGAAATGTCTAACTCTATATATCTCTGTAAACTTTGAATACTGAAAAATGTAGCCATTTCTTTAAACATCAGTTTCTCCAGTTCATCACATAATGCTTTATTTTCTGCCGATAATGTGGAGGTAATTTTATGACCAACCAAAAACAGTTCCCCTGCACGGAGAAAGTTGCACGGCAGATAAGAATTGTACCAAAAAGCAAATAGCCAGCAACAAGGAGCTGTGGAATAAGATGTGTGTGTGTGTGTGTGTGTGTGTGTGTGTGTGTGTGTGTGTGTGTGTGTGTGTGTGTGTGTGTGTGTGTGTGTGTGTGTGTGTGTGTGTGTGTGTGTGCATTTAATTAGTGGATTACGTTTAGTGAGGTGGAACTTGACACAGAAGTTATTGAGTGATTATGAGAGGTTTGGTTAATTGAAGTGTGGCAATTTTTACCAATTAACAGGAGTAGTTCCCTTTCTATGCCTTGTATCTTGTTGAAAATATTGAATAGGGTAGGTAATACATGCTAGCTAGGGACAAACAAGCAATAACAGTTAAATATGGAAGTGATGTAAACTTTCTTGATAAAAATGACAGCTTAAGTGTTGATTGCATGGTAGTATGTTTTATGTGAGAAGGGAGGGTTTAATTTAGTATACATTTAGCTCAATAATATAGCAAGCTAGTAAGATTAAAGTTAAGTTTTAGAGGTGTGTTTGTAGAACAAGTGAGGTCAAGAGTAGCATAAAGCAAAGTAATTTACACCTAGTTTGGATGAGTAAATACTGAATTAGTTCTGAATTCTAGTATGTACAAAAATGGAAATATTGGCAGGGCTTTGGAAGGAAGGTGGGCAGAGGTAAAAATAGATGAACAGATGTGCAGCTAATAAAAAGAAGGTAGAGAAAGAGTTTAACTAAAAGTAAAGGCAGTGTTCTTGGGCCAGCTAAATTAACAATGGATATTGAAAGAGTTGGCAGTATTTGTGCTAGCAGAACTACTAATGGAATTGTACTGTCTCCTGCTGTGGACCAAAGAGACAACAGAAAATTGGATGAAGACAGTGGTATTCTCCCTGCCCAGAAGATGGCCTGGAAAGGAGCTGGGTAATACCAGATTGGCTACTGATACTTGTGTCCCAGGAAAAGATATGTAAATGAGAGTGCCATAGCTAGCCATACTGAAACTCCATGCCATTCCTTGCCCTCGTCCTTCTTTCATCCTTAAGTTGAAGGGCATAAGTGGCTTGCTACAGCTTATACAATGCTTGAAATGCTGATGTGGTTCAGCCCTGATAGCAAATGTAGTACTGGCATTCATTTCTGAATGCCATTACTGTGCTACCAATTGATCAGTATCTGCCAGTCATGCCTAATGACATGTGCATATTGTGCAACTCCCCCTGTGCCCCATCCTTAGCTATACCTCTGCTGCAGGGTAAACTAGTATAATTTCTGAATGTAAATTGCCTAGTGCATACGTGACTATATGGATTCAGAAAGAGCAACTTTTGTCAGATAAACTCCATTCACTTCCATGTCTTGTCAATGATGAGGGTAATGGGAGAAACACAGGGCATTTAGTATATGGGTTCGTAGGTGTATACTAGGCTAATGACCACTAGACCTTATAAGCCTAACTATGCAACCCAAATGTGACCCAGAAATTTAATTTATATAGGGGTAATTTACTAACTTCCTCTGTCCATCAGAGACATAGAAGCCATACTAAGGGTGAATATTTGATTACCCATCCAGTGGTCAAAGTTGCAATTAAAAAGGGATAGACAGGAACTCTGCTTCACTTGGATGGAGAGCCTGTTCCAAAGAATGTGAATTGTCTGAGAAACAGCTGTCTCTCCAATGTGTCCAATTTATGTTGCTAGCCAAATTTAGCTCTTTTAATCCTTTAGTTCTGATGCTGTTTGTTTTGGGGATGTTCAAAAGGCTCATCAAAACAGGGTTCAGGGATTCATTGTATACCAAGCAAATCACCCCTTAGAAGTCTGTATGATACCGAGTAAAGAGACAGGGCTTTTAGGCGATCAGTGTTGGACATTATGTTTACTTCCTGTATTCTTTTTGTGAGGAACTTTTGTGGATGTTCCATTTTCTGCATGTGTCTGGTCAGGTACATACCGAAGGGAGCATTATACTGTATGATAGGTCTGATTAGGGACAAGTGCATTGGTATGATGACCTCTCTGGACCTAGAAACCATGCACTTGCTTATAAGTTGAGCATCATAGAAGGATTTTCTTAACTACCTTGAACACAAGCTGGTCAAAGGCTAGTGAATCAATTTTTAAGGGTGTTTTATTAATGATGTAGTTCCCCAGGGTGTCAGACTTTCCAAAAGATATGATAATGCATTTCTTGGTACTGAGTTTCAAACTATGGCTTTGGCACCAAGCAATTGTTGGTATTAAACCTTCCTGAAGGGTGTTCTCATTTTGGGGTGATTCAGTGAGTGCTCCTAGTTTGCAATTATCTGTGAACTTGGTTAGCCAGCGGCCTTTGACATTGTCTTTGACATCTGAGAAGTAGATGCCAAAGTGGAATGAGCCCATTACAGAGGTCTGCAGGACTCCACTGGTGACCAGTCTCTTTGTGGAGGTGGCTTCACTCATTCTAACCTCCTGGGTCCTATCAGTGAATTGAGCCAGCTAGCTATCCAGCATGTTGTAAAGGGGATTATGCCTAGTTCTTTAAGTTTGTTGACAATACAAGGTCCGGGGTATTGTATCAAATGCTTTAGCCAGATCTAGGTAGGCAGTATGCACCATTTTCCCCTCATCTATTGCCTTAGTGACCTCTTCAAATAAGTCCACATGATTCAGTAAACATGATCTTCCTTTGACAATGCCAAACTGGGATGAACCCCATGTCCAGAGGTCTCCTATGTCCTTGTTGATAATTTCCATGATAATTCTTTCCATGGCTTTGCAAATAAGACTGGTCAGACTGATGGGACTGTAGTTGCCAAGATTTGTTGAAGGTCCTCCCTTATGAAGGGCAATGACCTTTACAGTCCTCCATTCACATGGCACAAATCCTGTTTTAAGACTATAGTTAAATAATGACTCCAGTCATATTTTAGACTATTCAGAAGGCATCCTGGGATGTTATCAGGGCCCACTGAGGCTGTGTTCTTGGCTTTAGTGAGTGCAGTCAGTACATGCTCTCCATTTATAGTTGGAGAGGTTATGTTTGAGGGTATTTCTGTTAATCATAGGTCAGGATTAGATGTCTGGAGATCAGTGAAGCATATTCGAAAAAACAGGGGCTCAGCATTGATCTCTAAGGTACACTACTACTTACTTTTTTTTCTTTCAGACATAATGTCTGTTACTTTAACTTATTGGGTCTACCTTTTAGCCAATTCCTGATGCATCTTGTCAAGTATGGTTCTTCATTTAGATCTTTTAATTTGTTAATAATGCCTGAATGGGAGATGGTGTCAAAAGCCTGAGCTGGGTTCAAATAGGCTATGTGGACTATGTGACCACCATCCATAGCCTCTGTAAATTTATTGAAAACAAATCACTCATTTAAGCATGCATGATCTTCCCTTTACAAAACCAAAATGCTGAGGGTGAAGGTGTATAAGATTTTTGAAGTTGTGGTTTCTGTAATGCTCTCCATAACTTTACAAATTAAGCTAGTTGGACAGATTGATTTTTAGTTACCTGGGTCTTCCCTTATGGAAGGGTATCACAGCTGCTGTCTTTAATATTTCAGGGACATGTTCAGTGGCTAAACGTAAGTTGAACACGTTTAGGAGTGGTTCTGCAAAAGAATGTTCTTTGCTAATCCCTTTTATAGTCATTAAAGTTAGTGTATTTATATTTATTGTAGGATTTTGGGAATTTTTCTTTTGTTATAGAGCTTGTTTATGCTAATGAACCACTGCAGAGGTTTGTTTTTGAACTTCTCTGTATATTTGATTCTCATAAATATTGCTTGGTTTAAGCAGTTTTCCAAGTGGGAGTGAAATACTCAAGTAGCTGCTGCATCTTCATGGTGGCTAGTGGTATTACAAGTAAATTTAGAGATGTTATCATGGAGTTTGAGGAAATTTGCTCTCTTAAAATCCTTGATATCAGATTTGTTTAATGTGGATAGGTTTCTGAATTTAAAGGAGGAGGTTTATGGTCAGATTTATCCAATGATGGGTATGGTCCAGGAAAGGGCTATGTTGATAAAGAGAATGTCTAGAGTGTTACACCCTCTAGTGGATTCATTTATCAATTATTCTATGGCATAAAGCAAAAAAAAAAAAAAAGGGACACTTTTCAAATACTTGTAATATTAATTTAGAATTTGACAAAAAATGCCCAGTTTTAGGAGAGAATGGAGCAAACTTTTGAGACAAAATAGATATTTCCCTAAAATGCCGGAACATGTGAGAAGTATGGATAAATGCATAAAATAAGACACCATATAAAGAACTCTGTATGATGTCAGTAAATAATCCAGTTATCTGGAATGAGCTTCACTCAAGGAAAGTCATTAAGTGCCCCCCACACACACACACACACACACACACACACATACACATACACACCTTTAGGTAATTGGACACACTCTTTTGCCAGATCCAAATAACAGAAATATTTTATCAATAATCTTTTCATTAAAGAGGACATGAATTCGTAACAAAGACACAGCAGATATCAGCTATATACATACCTCAGTATTTTGGCAGTTTAAAGCTAAATATGCCCATTATTGTGATACCTCCAATTACAACCAATTATGCCATTCCTGTCTGTTGAGTTATAAAAATAAAATAAACATCAGAACAGACTGTCAGTACAGTTGGGGCAAGACTGCCCAGAGACTGAAACAAGCTGGGTACTTAAAAATACTGAGCAACTACAAGGTAAGACGATAATTCCTCAAAGACAAAATGCTTCAGACTCTAGGAGTGAAAGCATCTTCACAATTCTATGCACATCTTCCTAAAAATGGTCCATTTAATATCTTGATTTTGCACTGACCAAAAGACATTAACCATCTTAAGAGGCTTTGAGGATAACTCACTTGATGACCTTCTTCATGTAAGTATTACTATGCCTAAAGAGAGGAGTTTTATTTTTTTTTTTTTATCAAGAGTAAATCGTTGACACAAAATGCTAATACAGTTTCCATGATTTCCAGTGCTTAATCACAGTCTTCACTAATGGCAACATTATAGCTAAGTGGTGTGAAGCATTAAGTAAATGTTGTGTTATAAATCTTCCTACATGAAAACCCTGAGGCATAAGACATTTTTATTTCCTTTTTTTCTCCTTTACCCACTGACCAGTGAGTCATCAGAGGGGTTTCATCTTAATCCCTACCATTCCTCTGTACATGCCCCCCAACCAAAAAAAATGTAGGGTGGATGTGAAGTGGTATAATACAAGAGCTTTACTACATACTTGGTAAGTGGTGTTACTGTCAAGAATCTTCCCTCAACAGAAAGAGGCCAGTACCTCATCTGTGTTCTCTACTGAGAATTTACAGGAAAAGTATGTGTCTCAGAGCACACATCATAGCCCCATTCACTGACAGAGGTAAGCATAGGAAATCAGTGCATTGGTTCATGGTATCCAGATTTAACATGATTTAGTCTCAAAGGCCATTTATATGATCACACATTGCTCTACTTGGCTGTCCATGATGCCACTGGAATTTTGATATAAGCTATCTAATGGATAAACTACTCCCTGTTTTCCTATATAATGCATAATCAATAATGTATAGAAAACCCTTGGCAAGACATAGATTTTTATAATCCATAGCCTGGGGGAAAATGCCAGACATTCCTTGATTCATCTGTGCATGGCATTTAACAAAGACTTCAGAACTAGATTCAGATTAGGTAAACACAAGTCTCCGAATCCCTGGTCAGTTTGGCTTAAAATAAGTGATGTGACATATTGGTCTCTAAACTCTTCCAACAACTGAGGCTGGCAAAGAACATTGAGAGGATCTATCTTCAATTTCCTACATTTATATTATATCTAGAGAATATCCTGTAGTGCTGGAGTAGTCAAAGCATGAGAAAGGTGGTTTTGGGAGTTTAAATTGTAAAGTGTGATGTCCTCAGCAAAGGCTGAAAGCATAACATCTAGCCATATACATATATTCTTTCAACCCCCTCAGTATGTTTAATTTATCTTCTCTATCGCTTCAAATGTGTATTAAACACTGGAGATGACAAGGGTCAGCCCTGATGGAATGTAGCTACATAAACACACACAAAGTCTACAGAAAATTTGATCCTTTCCAGAAATTAAAAGTGAAATTCCAAGTTAGCGCTATCAAATGTCTTCTTAGTCTTCAGTTTAAATAAAGCCAATGGGACTTGTGAGGTGCTGTCCACATGAAATACATACTGAACATCCTGAAATGGCCCAAACACAGCCAGCAACATATAAAAATAACCTGTTCATCAGAGCTGATGGTTCATAAAATCTAGGCTAGCCTAGTAGCCATGATCTTGGCTAATCATTTCAAATTCTGAAATGGCTCTATGGCATAGAGGGATAAGGTTGTGACTAGAATCTAGATGACCTAGGATAAATTAGTGACTTAAATGCCTAAGGATCCAGCTGGGGAGGGTGAGAGAAGGCTGCCAGTGCTGGCTCACTTGTCTTGGGGGACTACTACCTGACTCACTGCTTAACTGCCACTGAGCAGGAAGGGGCTTTGTACCATGCAGCAGAAGGGCTAAGGTGTGCATGCCTACCTGTGATATAGCAGTGAAATAACCTCATTCAACTCATACATGGAACTAAGGCTATGACAGTTTTAAAAGACTATCATTTGGTTTAGATGTGCCTCCACAGCAGCAGGAAGTGTAGGGTAAAAACAGTCAACTGCCAAACATAAAACAGTTTAAACAGCATTCAGAATTCTTGAACATAGCACAGAAAAAGTCTCTATATTTTAATGAGGCTTATGCAAAATTCATGGGGACTTACTAAATATGTCCTTGAACTATCCAGGTAAGTCAGTAGCTTGTGGCAAATGGAACTGACTAATTATTAAGGTATGAGTCAGTGTTACAAGGATAATCTTTCCAAAGATGTTCAAGGGCAGTAGTGACTTTCTCTTCTACCAGCAATGACATTTGGGTGTGGTGTCTTTAGATAAGTGACAGGATAGTGATCATCACACCATTGCTTTGCATGATTGCTAAATCTGACTTCCATGGTGAACTTTGCCCTTTCATCAGTGTAGCATGATCTCAGAGTTGATATATTTTAGTAAGGTGTGTGTGGGGGCAAAGCCCGTGTGGGGGGCAAAAACACCCCCACTTGGGTGAGCTTAATTGTGGTCCATTTAGGGTTTATTCAAGGGAAGGTTTTCAGCAGTCCATGGTTTCGGTTGAATGAAGAAGTGGTCTCGGCCAAGTGGGTTTCGTTGAAATGTAACTTCAGTGATTCAACGTAGACCCATATAGATAGATATACATATATACATAGATAGATAGATAGATAGATAGATAGATAGATAGATAGATAGATAGAAAGATAGATAGATAGATAGATAGATAGATAGATAGATAGATAGATAGATAGATAGATAGATACAGATATATAAAGAAACTAAAGCTTATGTCAAATTAGGTCCTTCTGTTCAGGATCAAGTAAAATAAAATAAATAAAGGAGCAAAGCAAGGTTGTCCTTTAGCAACCAGTCTTTTTGCATTATCAATTGAAATGTTAGCAATCTCTATCAAAAATAACCAAAAAATAAAAAGTATAGAACTAAATTAAAACTATAATTCTAAAATAATGATCTTTGCAGATAGTATAATGCTAAAAGTTTTAACTGTTGATGAGCACTGTCAGGTCTTCATTTTAATACCTTTAAATTAAAATATGTAATTATAAATACAAAAATACAAAATTATCTCAATTTGATTTAATTGGAAATGCATTTCATTCCTTATTAAGTCTAGATATTTTCATTGTTGGATCATTAAGTGCCATTAGAGGTGCTAATTTTGAAAGACTATGGCATTTAAAAAGATTACGTATGGATTGGAACAAATTCATTTAATCTTTTGTAGATGGGTTGAAATTAATAAAAATTGTATTATTCCCAAATATATTTTAAGTAATACAAGCTGTAACAATCCCTACTAATAAGACACATTTGAGGAAAAGTAATAAATTACCTTTGAACTTTTTTTGTTTCCCAACAAGTCTAGAATTGCACTTCATAGTCATAAATGACCAGGGAATCTTCGAGGGATTAACTTTCCTCACACAGAAATTTACACTAAGTCAGTTGTTGTTGTGTCTTTCGGCTTTTCCCGGTTAGGGGTCGCCACAGTGGAACTCCGGTCCGCTAATGATTGGCAATAGATTTTTACGTGCTGAGTTGCCAGCTATGACACACAACCTTCAATGAAGGTACACCCATTCACGCATGTCTCCACACAGAAGACACTCTAGCTGAGAATCGAACAGGACAATGTCTTAATGTGAGGTGACAACACTACCGCAGCACCACCACCGCAGTCAGAAATTTACACTAAGTCAGTAATTTTCAGAATTATAATTAATTGGCTAGACAATTCATATTTCTTAAACTGGAAATTATTATTTAACATGAACAATATTAAACTTAATCAATCAAATGTAAAAACTATAGCTGACACAATGCGGCTTTATATCTGCAGTTTTAATCAATATAATATTAACCTTCCAACACAATCAAAATATATTAACATGATCTTAAACTGTTGTGGCGGTTGGTGTTTTCAGATCTTAAATACCTTCAAATCCACAATTTTTAAAAATCCAGAGCTGAAGATATGCTTGGACACTTTAATTCCTTTCATAATTACTAACTTTGTTTTTTTTTGTTTTTTTGAAAGATCTTTCTCCTGGAAATTTTCTCCTTGGAAAAAAAAAACTATTTATCATGGATTAATTGTCTTGAGGATACAAAGATTGAACCAGTACATTCAATACTACTAGAATATAATTTAGACTCTTAAGATTGGATATTTCTTCAGAGTGTTAGAGAGCATGCTTGAAATAAATGTCTGCCCCTCATGCAGTCCACTTTCAAAGAATCTACTAAACTAATTAAATATATATAATCTGTAATGTATATTCTATTCTGACATTATATAATATTAATATAGATATGTTCTACAATTTTAAATCTAATAGGGACGCTTTAACATTCTCAGAAAAGGTCAAAGCATGTAGTTAATCATCTATCAAAAATACTTAATTGGTTCTTTTTTGGCACATATTTGCTTGGAAATGACTTCATGGTACTTTCCTGAATTAAGATAAGATAACATAGTTTTGCAAATGTTAAAAAACAGTATGTGCTGGAGATGTTTACAAAATTGTAAAGCAGATTGGGAGCATATATTTTATGAATGCCCATCATTGTCTATATATTGGGACACAGTTACTGACTTTTTCCAAGCCTTATGGTCAAATAATTTCTCCTTAAATAATAAAATAATTGTATATAATATTATTTTATTCCTAATGAAAACAAAGATAACTGCTATCTTCTCTGGACTCTCTTGGCTGTAGACAGGAAAACTATAACCAGGAAATGGAAAAAAAATCTCTCTCCACAGTTTCAAGAATTTTTGGCATTCATATGACAAGTCATTGTTAACAAGATTAACAAACAAGAAACAAAGAATATCACCAAAAGCAATTACAATTAACCACTGTAATTAATTGATTTTTACCAGGGAAATGATGCATTTTGCGATCAAATCCTTGAGTTTTCTGTTTTAATATTTAAATTCTTATTATTTTCAAAATTGAAATAAATATCTATTTTAGAGGATTTCTGAGAATTAGAAATTTCTTACTTATCTGTAGCTACATACATTTTTGTATCTTATTTTGAGAAATGCCTTGTACATATTGTAAATAGTTTACTGCTGTTAATGTTTCATCTTTTCTGTTAATTTATAATGATTTTTTTGAAAAAAAAAATATACAAGTAAAAATATAGATCCAATCCAGACCCCTCTCATCCTTGTCACAGTTCCTGTTGCAGAAGAATACTTCACATGTTTCAGAATAGGCTTATTTCTATATTACCACAGTTTTGTATTCCAGCTAATAAAATGTGATGCAGACTATAACAGCTCCAGTGAGATAATTACTACAATGCCAAATATTATTTTCTGAAATTATTTTTAATACATGCATACATATATGCAAACCCATGCTCACCACACACAGCCACATAGAGGCTCATACACACATACACATATACCTAAACACAGACACACACAAACAGGCTCACAGACACACACATGAACACATTATCATTGCAGACTGACAATCAGATACATATGTTCATTGAGTATTTAATTCATTTTCACATATTACTTAGACTCAAAGAACTAGTTCTCACCAACAACAGATTGGGCTAACAGTGTTTTTAATCATTTGATAGGTTCATAGGTAATTACTAAGCTAATATCCACTGGGGGCCTTTTTCAACTTAGCTTTGCTTCTCAAATGTATTAGGCAGATTGATATTCTAGTGTTGTTTTATGGGGTATATGTAGACGAGCATGGATGGTTAAGCATTTATGGACTGCTTTTAACTATTAGAGACATAGGTGCCAAACCAGGTGTAAATTTTAGATTCCTCATCCACTGGTCAAAGCTGCAATTGAATTGGGTTAGGGAAAACCTATTCTTTAAATGGATGGAACGCCTGTTCCAGGGAAGGGATAGTCTCTGAGACATATACTTGTACATCCAGCATGTTCTATTTATGTTGCAAGCAAGGTTTAGGTCCTTAAATCAGGAAATGTTGATGTTATTCATTTTGTAGATATGCAACAAGTCCATCAGAGTGTGATCAGAGAATGCTCTATAGGCCAGGTATAGATCACTTCTCTGCAGCCTGTAGAATACTGAGTACAGATACAGGACTTTGAGGCAGTCCATGTAGGACATGTTGTTTATGCACTGTATTGGTTTTGTGAGGAACCTCTGTGGATGCTCCGCTTGCTGCATATGCCTGGTCATGTACATACTGAAGAGGGTATTGTATTCAGTGACTGGTCTGATAAGGTCTGAATACAGTGGAACAATGACTTCCTTGGACCTAGATGCCATACCCTTGCTTATAAGTTATGCAAATGAGAATTATTTATTTACCTCCCCCATAGACATGTGATCATCAAAGGCCAGGTTGCTATCTACATACTTTCCCAGATGCCTGACCAGTGGGTCTGCTCTTAGGGAGTGTATTGTTAATGTGCTAGCTTCCAGGGGAAACTGTCTTCTCAAAGGATACTGTTATTACTTTGTTGACAATGAGTTTAAGACTGCAGCTCTGGCTCCAATAATTTGTCTATATTAGGCATTGTTGGAGGATATTTGTATCATTCAGGGATTCTATGACTGTAACCAGTTTACAATTATCTGAAAACTTGGTCAGCCAGAGGCCCATGATATAGTACTGGATCTCAGAAACATAGATATCAAAAAGTAGCATCCCCATTACTGATCCCTGAGGGACTCTGATAGTGAATGACCTATTTGTTGAGGTAGACACCCTTGTCCTAACTTCTATGGGTCCTATCTGTGCGCCAGCTGGCTATTCAGTGGGTTACACAGGTGTTTATACCTAATCTCATGAGTTTGTTAACAATGCCCAAGTGGGGTATTGTGTGAAAAGCTTTGATCAGGTCAAGGCTGTCAGCATGGACTGCTTTTCCCTTGTTCATTGATTTGGTGACCTTCTTGAAGAAATCTGTCAGACTGAATACACATGACCTCCCTTTGACAAAAGCAAACCAGCATGGATTCAGTGACTGAAGATTTCCTATGTCATTGTTTATTATTTCTATGATAGTTCTTTCAATGGACTTGCATATGAGACTAGTCAGACATATGGGTCTGTAGTTACTCAGATCTGTAGATGGCACACCTTTGTGCAGAGGGATGACAGTTGCAGTCCTCCATTCCCTCGGTACAAATCCTGTATGGAGGCTACAGTTAAACAGTGATTCCAGTTATCCTGGCAGGTCATGTTTCATGCTATTAAGAAGGCATCCCAGGATATTTTTGAAGCCCTTTGATGCAGTGTTCTAGACCTTGGCGAATGCATTGAGGGCCTGTTCCCTAGTAATAGCTCCAGAAGTTATAGTTGAAGGGTGCTGGGGGAGTTAAAATTGGAGCTAAATTTGCCATTCATTAGAATTTCTGTATCTTCCAGCCCAGTATAGGTGGCTCCATTTACAATTATTTCTGCACATTGCCATGTATTGCTTTTGAGGCTGCAGACATAGCTGAAGAAAGTTGTATGATTGTCTTAAGCCTGAGAGGCTATTTTTACCTCAAACTTAGCTTTGGTAGATTTGATTCCACCCCTAAGTTGCTTGTTAAGATCATTGATAGAATTTTTACATTGCAGGGCATTACACTTCCTAATTTCTGGGTTTTTTTTTTCTGCCATGATTTTCTTTCTTTTGTTATCCAGCCTGTTGAGGCTGGGATTCTACCAGGATGGCTTTTTTTCTGGAGTTTGTCATGTGCTTTTTACACAGGAAGATAACAGCTACTTCAAAGCAGCTATTAATATGATTATACAGGGTTTATTTTCCTACTAGAAAAGCAGGCAGCTTGTGTATTCCTTCATTTACTCTCTGTCATTGTATGGACTTTAACTCCATACTACCATCAGCAGCAGCACCAGTTAATAACAGTGAAGTGACCGATCTTGAGTATATATCAGATGAACACTGTTGCATTGGTCTTTGTCCATTGCCAGCTATACCCAAATAAGGTTCATATTGTACCATTGTAGAACGTACCTCTCAACCTCGTATTTATTTATTTATTTGATATTTGTTGACTGGGTTAGTCCGACTGGGCAAATGCCCTTTATCAGCAGACCACCAAGGAGAAAAGCTGCAAAATGTAAAATATAAACATTAACAACACAATAAGCATAAGGTTGTAATGATCAATATAAAAGTATTCATGTATAGTTTTCTACTTTACATAATTACAGAAGATAAAAAATATAATACAATATAATAGTGATAACAATACAATTTCATCATAAACATGGTCACAGTACTATTAGTTACAAATGAAAGGCAAGTGGAAGTAGTTTAGTAAATATATCTAAATATATACAGTATTTCATATAAATATTTAAGTAGGGTCTTAGTGCGAGAAATGTGGACAAAACCTGACATAATGAGGGGACAGAGGCCCAAAAATAGGGACACATTTTAAATATTGCTCTTATAAACTTAGAAGGTTGCTAGAATAACAGGGTTGCATTAGCATACATTTTCTGAAGGAGATGAATTCTGAAACTCAAATGCATGTCATCATTTAGTGACTTTAATCCTTAGATCACCCAGTGATTTGTCAAAAAAAACACATTTTTTTATGAGGAACAGACCAAAAATATGAGGCAAAAATCTGGACATTCTGCGATAATCTGTACAGTTGAGAGGTATGCTTAGAGTAAAGCTATAACCATTGTTTCACAGGATATCATATAACTCATTCTCAGCACATTGCCTTCCAATACTACCTTACCTAGCAAAAACAAGACACACACACACACACACACACACACACACACACACACACACACACACACACACACACACACACACACACACAGACACACAAGCAATTACTAATTCCCATGAGTACCAATAACACCTTTTCATTTTTGCTATCATTTCCTGCCTGTAGAGTACTCACAGACCCTAGCCAGCTCAATTTGGCAGACTAGGGTCACAAGTACTGTACACTCTTCAAATGAGGCAGTTACACTTTTTCTATTTATAGTAGTCATAGCTAAGCAGTCACTCCCATCTAAAGGTAGATGCCAACAGTTATAATTCACCGGTTTATGTAAATTAGCCCTATATACATTAATAAGCAGTCAGCCACTTGCTTATGTAATTTGAATAATAACGATGCCTGCATATAGAAATTATACAACGCCAATGATGCCATTTGAAAATTTAAATATTTACACAGAAATATAAAATAAAATGGTTCCAACAGGCATGTGTCATTAGAAAAATACTTTGATCTAGCTAGTTCTAACACTATACAAACATAAGAATCTGTTTACCAATAAGTTGCAAATACTGTAGCTCACAGGCAAAGCACTGACAGATCACTGATGCCTGAAGCAGAAGTTTTACTCTATGACTGCAGTCCACAGAACACTTCCAGAAAGAAGGATATTCCAATGCTCTGACATGAACTGCTGACTACTGAATTTATAAAAAAGAAAACTCTCATTAACTTCAACAAGTTCCCTAGCGTGTTCTAGACTGAGGCAGCACTGCAGTTAATACAGCCTTTTTGTCAGATGCACCTCCCACCACATAAGATACCGGAGGCTGATCCTATTTTCTGTGCTTGATCAGATTTTAAATCTAAATAATTTCCCTAAAGCAAACAGCAAAACAGAAAATTCCAATCCAAAAAGGTAACAGCTTTAAACAGGAAATAATATCTGATAATGTGTGTATGGGGTCTATATCGAGCAAACGCTTAATTGAGCGAATCGCTAGATGACTTGAAATGGATAAACTGATTACATCTGTTACAGATAGGGCATGTCTGTAAAATAACTTAGCTAAATTGACCATTAAGGAATAAGAGAATAATATGCTGTAAAATACATCAATGCCTAAGCATATACAGCTTGAGAAATATAGATTGAAAGGTGACTATTTAATAGAGCATGCAGTGATTGAAACTGTACACTCATTTAAGGACCTGGTTATATGGATAGATCCAACTTTCCATTTTTCTAATCATACCAATAAAACTGGTCAATGCTTGTTATAAAACGATAGGCTGTATAAAAAATGATAAAGTCTAGGAAGTCAGAAATGATGAAACCATTATTTGTAAATTACATTAAACCTAAACTAGATTATGGAATAACAATAAGCAAACCTTATAAGAAAACAAACATTAGTAAATTAGAAAGAGTACAGTAGAAGTGAATCAAGGGCGTCCATGTTTGTGAAAATTGAAGTTATTATAAAATATTAAAATATCTAAATATATACAGTATCTCTTATAGATATTTAAGAGGAGACCATATTCAGATATAAAGGGTATTTAGAGGTAACTACCTGTGGGAATGTTTTGGGTTATCAAAGGGTAGCACTGAATCATCAGTCAACCTATGTAGAAGATTACATAGGAATGAGAAATGTACTAATTTGTTCTCTGAGGGACTAGTTGATGCACGGAATAGACTACAAAATAATATTAAAACAAGCACTAGTTTAGATATTTTCAAAAACAACTTGGAGACTTATGGGAATGACTGCTTTGGTATATTGGTAGGCAAGAAGGGCATTATTGGTGTTAAACTGTTTACCAATGGAATAAAAAAGTCATATAGGAATCAGACATTTATGTTAGCCTATCTTGAAAACAGTACATTTTTATTTTGTTTAAACTTGAAATGTGTTGGTGTCTCTGAACTTTGTAAAAGTGTTTAGATTTTTTTAATGTATAACATTGCCAAGTAAAAGAAACAAAGGACACTGGTAGGTAACCGTCTAATCAAAAACATAAATCAAGAAGGCAGGAAATACTGCACAAAGCACACGCAAAGACAACTATTAAAACAATAAAAATAACGCATCTATCTTCCTCTCTCTCTGTATATATATATATATATATATATATTTATATATATATATATAGAGAGAGAGAGAGACAGAAAGAGACACACACACACACACATACATATATATATATATATATATATATATATATATATATATATATATATATATATATATATATATATATATACATATATATATGGGTCTTGTTTAGATTGTCAAATTTACACATCACAGAACCACAAAAGAGTGAGACCAATGTACCAAAAATCCATTTGTTCGAAGTTGTTCTCCACCAGTGTTTATTTTATCGAAGTATGTTACATGAAGGTTCCAGTATGCAGTGTTTCTGGATTTTCTGGTTTACCGTACCACTTGTACAGCATGGGGGATGGATGATGGCATTTCTGATAATGTTTACAATTTATTTTAGTCTGGGAGAAGTAATGATTTCCTTGTGTTGGGGAAATATATTTGTAATGTGGTAAATCATTTGCACAAATTCTCCTATATTCTAATTGCAGATTGCAGTACAGTCAGGATTCATAGGTTCATAGGTTTATAGTTAGGTACTAGGCTATCGGCCCTGGGGCCTATACAAGCCCAGCCAAAAAGGTACCCTGGCTTTTGCCACCCAAGAAAATTATTTTCCTGTGCCACTGTCAAACAGAGCCACAAAAGTGATCCCCGAGGTGGATTTCCTATTTTGCATCCAATCATCAAGATTTTTCTTGAAGAGTGCTAATGAGGAGCTTTGTTTGATATAGATAGGTAGTTTATTCCAGAGTATGGAAAGTCTCTGGGACAGGAATCTATCCCTCCGGCATGTTCTGTTTATTGTGATGACAAGGTTTAGGTCCCTAGAGTGAGTAGCTCGGAGGGATTGGGATTTCTTTAAGTGGAGCATGTCCAATAGCTCTGGGTTTGACATAGCTTTGTATGTTAGGCAGAGATCACCTCTGAGTAGGCGATATGTGATGGAGTAAAGCTGGATTTTTTTGAGACGGTCTGCGCAGGACATATGTTTGAGGTCAGTAATCCTCTTTGTGAGGTATTTCAGCAGCCTTTCCAGTTGTTGTAGATATCTTGTGAGGTACATACCAAAAAGAGCGTTGTACTCTATAATGGGTCTAATGAGTGATGAGTAGAGGGGAACAATGACCTCTTTTTTTCTGGATGAGAAATGTTTTGTGATGAGGTGTGCCATGTAGAAGGAT